>NC_048298.1:193135381-193302976 GCF_013100865.1 Trachemys scripta elegans | reverse complement strand
CCGCCAAAGAAAATGCTGCCCCCCCAAATGCTAGTGCCCTAGGCAACCGCCTAGGTCACCGAATAGGTTGCACCTGCCCTGTCCATTGCCCATCCCTGTACATATCTCACCCCCTACCATGCCCCACACACTCAAATGTCACTACCTGCCCCTCTCTCCTCACCACACAATGCAAACAATGCCACCCCCCATATCCATGAAACTCCCCAGCATCCAGTGCACACTCTCACCCATTAACTCTCACAATACCCACCCACTGCAGCCACCCCAAACACTCTCCCACACACAGTGCATCTGACAGCCCCCAACCTCCACCTACCCACTTACCCCATACCCACTCTCTACTGCCACCTCTATTACCCACTCACCATGGCAGCTACTCAAACACACATACCACACAGTCCATTATTGACTGCCTAGACACCATACATCCCTCAGCAGCATGGCAACTTTGAGAGCTAGGCACTGAGCCACACAGTGCCATTCAATGCACCTGCTGACACCTCTGATGGACACCAATGCAGAGCCACCCAGTGAAACATAACATATATTCACAGTCCGAGAGAGAGAACCAGAATTACATCATGCACCCATCACACTCCTACACACACACACACACACACTTAGCCACCTCTCCCCATACACAGGAACATACAGTGAACCCGCACACTATGGCAAATCAACCACTGATACCATACATAGGCAAAGAATGTACAATACACCCTCTGGTACCACAAGAACACACACAGCACGCACAGTGCACCCACTGACACTACCCATACATAGCATGCACAATGCAATTTTCAATTGAGTTCAATGGTATTTTGGCATATTTGGCATAACCAGCTACAAGAGAAAAGATAGAAATCTTGTGTCTGTCAGACGTACAATACATTAAGCTGCAGCCCAGGATAGGACTTCACAGCATGTTTGTGGATTTAATCCGCCTGCCCATTTGTCACTATTGACCATTCCTGATTCAGTCAAAGATTGACTCATAGCATGAAGTCATCTCAGCTGTCTCATCTTTCTCCTACTAATGTGCAGTTTTTAGTCAAAATTTTAAACAAAGGTCTTATTTCTGATAATTTGAGGCAATATTTTCCTTATACTACTTCAAACTTTGAACAATGGAGTAGAAAATGCCTCTCTTTCATTCCCTTTCCTGTCATGTTGGTTGCACGGTTGTCTCTCTCTGCATTTGCACTTCATTTTATGGCCTTCATTTTCCACCTGTAGTTTATGGTCACATATTCTGTGTTTGGTAAGAGCCTACCATAGAGTTTTTCACATTTTGCTATGGTGTATGGTGATTTGTGCAGGGAGCTGTATCAGTTTAGCATGTTCTGACTTTTTCTGCCCAATGCACCATACTTTGATGTTTTAGTTTTTGGTTCAGTGTCTTGGATATGTTCAGTTTTGGAGAGATTTGCTCCTCAGGTCAGGAGGTTATCCAAGACCTCAGCACCATTAACATCATATAGGAGTGGATTATGTTCTTGTTTGGATTTATCATTTGATTCTCTAGTGCTTTGTGATACAGGGAGTGACTGCTGCTTTGCTTGAGATAGTACCAGAAGTTTAGTATTCTTTTTCTGTATGTTAATTAGGAACAGAATTGTTCAAGATCTACTCTGCAGCCATTGGTTATGGAGTTTAATATACAATTTATTTGCATATAGGGTTTCTAATGACATTTTGTCTCAGATGGCTATTTAAGCAGGCTTCAGGCTTGAGACTTCACTCCTATCTAGTAGAAGGAACTGAATTGTATTGTCAGAAGGTTGTATTTATGCACACAATGAAATTACACACACTAGCAGCATGCAAAAAATGCACCCATTGACACTACACACAAACTCCATACACTACTCACAAATGCTACCCAATTACACAGCCTGCACAACATATAGATACATATTACACACAAAAAACTACATTAAAACTTTAAAGTTGCAAAATCAACCACTCAAAAGTTAGGAAATAAAATTAAGATTGCCCATGCACCCTTCATTCAGCCCTTTATGTGTATTCATTATAATACAGTCTAATTATATGATCATGCTATTTTTCCCCCCATGGGACTGGGACGTATCAGGGTACAATCCAGACTAGTGAGTAGCTGTTTCACCCCTGCCCTCTAACCTACAATCCTTTGCAGATGTAGCCTCCAGCCGGGGCTGCTCACAAAGCCTCCAGCATATAAATCACTCCCATTTATGTGGGTTTGTTGGCTCTTACCAGCCTTGGTTATATTGCATTATGACCCTAGCACACCCCCAGTCTTAGATTTCCCCCCCACATATGAAGGTCTAACCTTCTCCTGGACAATACAAGTCCATTATTTCTTTTATATAAATAATATACACACAGCTTACCACCTCAGATGGAGTTTCCCAGACACTTCAATTCAAGCACACTGGATTAGATAAAACAAAACAAGTATATTAGCTAAAAAGAGATAGATTTTTAAGCAAGTACAAGTAATGAAGCATGAGCATCAGAAATAATTACAAGAAAAAGATAAAATTCTACTGGTGCCTACTTAAACTATGTTTAATTCAAGGCACAGTTCTCTCACCACATGCTTCAGCAGTCTTAGTGACCAAACTTTTTAGGTCACTAAGCCTCCCCACCTCCATCAGCTGCTTACTTTGGCCCTTCAGGTGCAGTGAATCAATGGGAGGGGAGTACCTTAGGGAGTTTGTCCCTTCTTTTTATAGTTCTAGGGACCCCCTCTTGAAAAACATTTCCAGATGGGTATCAGGAAAAAGTCTATGGGGGAAGGATGTTCTCTGCTGCTTTTTCCCCCTCACCTGTTTGAGTGTCCTTGTTTCCTTTCCTGCTTGATGACTATTTACTGCTTAAATGCAAGTTAAGCAGAGCACACATTCTTTTGTTTGAGACAGACCTGTTTATCAACCTCAGTTTGGAACATAAGATTCCACTGTATGGTGGTATTAACAGCTTCACATAGTGATGCCACACATTTTATCAGGACAATACTCATCATCAAGTTTGAGTTTTCAAATGATACCTCACAAGGCATATTTTGTACAAAGATTACTACAATAGTGTGTATGGAGTGAATATGGGGGTACATTCTGTCACAGGGACCCTTACTTCTTTTAATGCACAAAGCTACTATTTTGTTTTATCCTCATTGAACAGAGTGCAGTAAATAAGGCCTGAACAAACACTGCTATGGAAACAGAATTATTGATTTCCTCAGGGGTTTTCTTGTGGCATTTCTCATTATAGAATCTAAGTGCTTCAAACAGTTTATTTTCACAACTCCCCTGTGCAGCAAACTAGCATTAAAGTCCCCATTTTACAGACAGGGAACTGAGAGATTAAGGTCAAAAATATCCACTAATTTTGGGTGCCCCATTTGAGATATCTACAACCTGATATTTCAGATTACTTAGCATTATATAGTACTTTATACAGTATGTTCAAAGTACAGCCTCCATTGAGTTTATTCGCATCTGAGTGTGCTCAGCTCTTATGCAAATCACACCACATGCTCTCAAGCATAGGCACCGACTTCCCCTCTTGACCTGGGTGCTTGACCCCCGCTCTGTCCCCATCCCCACCACCACTCCACACCTTCCATGAGGCCCCACCCCTTCCCCACAGTTCCCACCCCTATTCCAACCCCTTCCCCAAATCCCCTCCCTGGCCCTGCCTCCTTCCCTGAGCATGCCACATTCCGCTCCTCCCCCGGAGCTAACGCCTGGCAGGAAATGCTGGGAGGTAGGTGGAGAAGCGGGGACATGGCACGCTCAGGGTGGGAGGGGGAGGAAAAGGGGAAGGCGATGAGGGGAGCTTGGCTGCCAGTGGGTGCAGAGCACCCACTAATTTTTCCCCATGAGTCTCCAGCCCCGGAGCACCCATGGAGTCAGCACCTATGCTCTCAAGTCAGGCACCCAAAACATGAGGAACACATAATTATCAACCATCCATGACAAATTTGATTTGAATGACTCGACCAGCATCACATAGGAACTCTACAGCACAGGAAGGGGATAGAACCTAGTTCTCCAGGACAATGTTCAACTGCCTTAACCATGAGACCTTCCTTTCCCTCCCTGCTTTACTCACCACAGCTCTTCCAAATTCTGCAACAAATGAAACCGGAATCTTACAGACAACATTCAGCTTCACTACACAACCCTGATTCATCTCCAGAGCAGGTCGATCCTGTGCAGTGAATGAGGCAGAGGTCCTTTGAAAAAAATACCATGGCTAGAACACCCACAGAAAATAATTAGAGGGTGCTTAGCCTCCCACCAGCAGCCAAGCTTCCACCACTCCAGTCAACTCCTTCTGCCCCCCTCCCCCCGTGCCTTCCACCCACTGATCAATGCCTCCTCCGTGTGCCTTCTGCGCACCCCAGAACAGCTGTTCAACAGCATTCAGGATGCACTGGGAGGGAAGGGGATGGGGCACACTCAGGGAGGGAGAAGGGGTGGGGCCCTGGGGGAAAAGAGGTGGAGTGGGGAGCAGGGCCAGTGGGCAGAGCAGGGGAGCCTTGGGGACAGGCCCTGAGGCAGAGCAGGGGCAGAAAGAGGTGAGGACTTGAAGGAAGGGGTGGAGTGGGAGGTAGGCCTGGAGTAGGGGAGGTCAAGCACACCTCAGCTAGAAAGAAAGTCAGCAGCTATGTGCACAAGTAACCTTCAGTCTAGCATTTCCTAACTGGAGTGCTTGGCTTTGCAATCTTAATGTTCTTTCAACACAGGTGCAGGTCTTAAGGTGTGCCTGCCTAAGTTTCTTCTCACTAGTTTCCCAGAAATAATCCACAAAGGCTTTCTGTACAATAGCTCTCTTCCTTGGGGGTCTGCATTTATTAACAAAACAATCAAAAAAATCTAAAAATAAGCCACTCCCAGTCCTTTCTAGATCCCCACAGGACTGTGTTCCTTATTCAACTCTCTGGCTCTAAGAAGTCAGCAGGCAAACTGCACTCATGGCCTTGTCCTGATTTCTCAGAGTGCTTCCCTGGAGTCCTTCATTGCCTCAGCCCTCTCTGGGCTTAGCTACATTTCAGTCTTCCAGGCTCGAGACTAGAGCCTTGACTCCCAAGGCACTTAATCTGTTTCTTCCAAACCCTCATTCATAACCTTCTACAGAAACCCACCTTGTTCCCTATGGCACCTCCTCCAAACTGCCTTTTCTGCCCTTTTATAAAGCCCAGATGTCTCAGGCTATCACCTGATCCTAATCCTAGCACTTCTGGCTAAGATGCAGTTAATTAGTAGCACACCTGGGACTGATGGAACAGGGTTGGCTAGCTCTAGGTCTCCTATGTATGTGAATGTGTGTGTAATTTCATGTTTTTTTTTTTTAAGAAAGCAAACTGAAAAAAACAGAAATTCCATCATGAGGCATCAGCAGGCTTAGAACCTTCTGATCCACCACACTGGCCTCTGTCACTTGCGCTAACAGAGTAACTGATAGCAGTAGGAGGTTGCTATCCTCTATGTGGGCCAATATTAGAGGGCAATGGGACACTTTGCCAGTGAGTTTCACAGATAATTACTGATAGCAGAGGAAAGGTAAGACTCAGGAATCGTAAGTTCTCTTCCAGGCTCTAGAGGGGAGTGTGCTCTAATGGGCATGGATTCTTCTGCCCATTCCCCCAAAATGTGATCCCTTCTGACTCCCACCTCTGGCTCCTCACCCTAGTTACAGTCTCATCTAGTTAGTTCCAGTCTCCACTCCTCAGGCTTCTCATTCAAGCCATAATCTCCTTGCCCAGCCAGTTCAATCACTCCTGGCTCCTTGTCTGATCTGTCTCCGTTTCCCACTGTGGCCTCCAGTCGCCTCCTCTCTACCCACGTTCTCCATCTTTACTGGTTCCCCGTTCCAATCTTCCTCCTCAGGCTCCTTCTCACTGCCTCCTTATCACCATCTATTTGCCCAACTAGACTCAGTTCTTTCTCCCCCTACTCTGGCTTCTCATTAGCTCTGTCTTCCCTTCGCCTTCTTCCCCACCTCACTGATTCTCAGTTCCATCTCCCCGGCAGCTTCTCATCTGATTTCACTTTCTCCCCACAACCACTGGCTCCCATTCTCCTGGCTCAGCCTGTCATATTCTCCCCACAAGCTAACTTTCAGTCCCAGCTTCTGTCTCCTACTTCTTGCCAGGGCCCAGTTCCCACACACACCCCAGGCTTGTTTTAATCTACCTTCCTCCCTCCCCACAGGTATGGCTCTTGTCCCCCTCGGCATCTGAATCAGGCAGCTTGGTCCTCCACACTTCCTGGGCCCAGCAGGGAGTCATTTTGAGCACAGGACAGACAGGCAGGCTCCCTGCTGTCCATTCAGGTAGCTGGACCTGGACCCACAGCAGCTCAGAGATGCAATTACTGGGAAAACCCTGGGCTGTAGCATGCCTGATATGGATGGGATCTTCAGGAAATTTAGCTGCATACATCTGGTAAGTCTCCATTGAACATGTGCAAACTGCAATTTTTCACAGGCTTATAACTGAAAAATTGGGCAGATTTTCACAGGGATGGCAAAAGTTACATCCCTGACACAAAGAATACCCCCTGGCCAAATATTAAATTCCTGCTCCACAGCATGGGGGTGTCAGAACTTTTCAAATAAAAGGTCACCAGAATTTTTTAACATGGGCAAAATAACATATTTCCCCCTATCTCATTCTTGGAATCAACTTAAACATTTTTGCTGAAATTTTCCACAAAGCATTCAGTCTGAGGCAAACAACTAGCATGGAAAATTTCAGCCTAAACTGTTAACGTTTGGCAAAGTTATAAGTTACTGAAAACAGAGTTCTATAATGGGAAGTGTCTGGCAACTTTAATATGAGACAATGTTACCAGCCCCACCTAAATGTATCCATAAAAAGTAACAGTTTCATAGAACATGCACATCTACACAAAACATACACTCACACTATATATATATACACACACATACACACAAACACAATATGCTACCTGCTCATGCACACACGGTAACCATGAATAGAAAAAAATATGCAATTGTGTAATACCACATTGCACCATATGCACCCCATGCGTTATATGCTCACCCAAACAACACATAGCACACTCTGTAAATATGAATATATGTATAAAAATGACAGCATGAAAGCCACACACAATTTGGACACCAAACACACTGTGTGAAGGAAGTTTGACTGTTGCTTTTCATTTCACATTTAACAATCAGAGGTCTCCAGTTGTACATGTGTTTCCTGAACTTCAGCAGGCAGTGGTTGAGGTTTTGGGTTTACAGCCATGTTCTTTAGAACAGAAGGGAACAGTGCCGAGCAGCTTTGTAGTCTTTGCTATTCTGAAGTCTGCCTCAAACATCTCTCAGACAGCTTTACAGTCAAACCTCAACCAACCTTAAAAGTATATGAAGGAGAAGGAAGAGCTAGCAAGTAAATGCTAGCATTAGGGTTTTCAGATAACTGCAACATAATGTGGAATATTTCTGAGAGTCCAAAGCTCTGCCATAAAGGGCATATTCTCCGCTACATGCACATGTAAAACTCCATAAACTGAAATGAAAATGACTTGCACTCAGGGAGAGAATATACACATAGATCAGTGCTGGAATATATCTCATTGAGATAGTACATTTTGATATGGGATAAAACAAACATTAAAGAGTTTACCACCAGCATATATGACTGCTCTGAAATACTGGGTTAATTAAATATCACTTCATGTCATCTGATTCTTGGCTGCTTTTCTCTGGCTCGTGTCAATTTAGAAGCAAGTCTCATGGGTAATTATTTAAAGACATACTGATAGTTTCTTTTGCATTTGTGTAATGTTGAGATTTGATTACTGGCCATTGTTTTCAAAGCCCCTTAGAATCTGGAAAATAACATTTCTTCTGCCATTCTACTGCCTGGATTGTGATAAGATTCTATTGCACTTCCTCACTCCCAGAACATGAGGGGGCTGCATGCATTGTTCTAGCCACATAGGGTGTGGGAAGGTGTGGGGGCATATACCCCTTTTTTGGAGGAACTCAAGAAAATAGCTCCTGTAGGGAAGCAATACATGTAGGAAACCCTGAGTGTCTATTAACATAGTTGTGCATTGACATTAACACGTTCTCTCTCCATGCCTCAAGCGCCTGCTGCATGATGCCTCTCCTTCCTCCTAGTAATTATTTCCTCTTCATGGGCAATCCAAAGGAGACGTCAGTAAGTGGTTCTGGCATTTCTGATTGCCCTTTCAACAACTGCCAATGTGAGTCTTGTGTTCTCATAGAATCGGTTCCTCTCCCCAGAAGAGCAAAGCACCTATCACACTTGTAGCGCCTGTCCTTCGGGTTTTGTGCCCAATTCTGGTGGCCTCTAGCACAGGTGCTCCAGACAGGGACCAGGCTCAGGGAGCTCTCACACACCTGTTCAGGTGCAGGCAGCTAACAAAGCACTGTTTGCATTCCTGGTGAGCGAGGGGAGTTACAACATCATTAGATGTGCCCAAGCCCCTGCTAAGGGAATGAGCACCTGTGTGCAGGGCTCTGCCTGTCTCTGTACACTAGCTATCAGGCTAAGGTTATTTGCTGGGGGGAGCACATGCTGCACCTCCAAAAAGGACATGTAGAAAGCAGTCCTAAGCACCCTCCCCTTGCCTCACTTCTCCGTGCACCTAGAGGTCCAAAGGCAAAATACCTCTAGTCACTGCTACTCAAGCTCTGCACCTCGACACGCAGCCAGGTGCACTAAAATGCCTAATCACTCTTGCTAGTCTAGACAACCCCTTAAGGTGGCAGAATTGGGACCTAAGTCAGTACAGTTCTGCACCCCCTTAATCAGAAGTCCGTCTCTGCTAAGACATTCATTTTGTTGGGTCATTTGAGTGGTTGCTTAAGATAGATTGTACTGTACAAAATGAAGATTTACTACATAAGAGTCCTAGCAGTGTTTTATTTATTAGGCCTTAAGTCTTCTGTTCAAACAGAAATCCCATTGGACCAGTATTAAAATAAATAATGTTGTCAGGAACTGTCAATGAAGATGGAAAAAATGCTCTTCTCTGGCTAATAGGAAGTAGATTAGTGAAAATGGATATTGTCACAGAGCTCACTCTGTGCTGGAGTTATTATGGACATTCTAAATGATTTGACAGGGAGGCTTGGACTGATGGCTTTTGTGCAAAAGAGGCAGCAATCAATGCTATTTCTCAGAAAGTTTTAAATAAAGTGGAACGGCAAACTAGCAGGACTGGCATGTTTTCTGCATTGATGCAACAGAACTGGTCTGAAGAATGACTGCCGGACTTAAATCCATATTGACTGCAATAGTGATTATAGTGCACTGAATAGCATTTATAGATGTCTTAACTTTCTTTAGATCAGAGAACGGGTCCCTGGAACAGATGGGTAAATGATGGAAAAATAAAAAACCTATCATTACTGCCCTCAGGGCCCGATCCTGCAAAGTGCTGAGTGTCCACACCTCCTATTGACTCCAGTACTCCGCAGGGTCAGATCCTAAGCATGTTTTTTTAAACGCTAGCCTTAGTTTTGAAGTCCACTTTAAAAGAACACTGATGAGTTATTTTTAATATTTTTAAGAGAGCGTATGGCTCAGGGGTTTAGTAATGGGCTACAGAACTTCTCAATGCTTTTATGCCTCCAGTTCAAATTGAGCTTAAGTCCATTAGTGATCAAAAGTTACCATTTGATGTTCCTCTGGGTGCCCCAGCCCCTAATGCTACCAACTAGTTTTCTAGTTGGAATTCTCAGGAGACAGGCCAATTCCCCTTTTACCCAGGTCCGAGTTGGGGTACACGCATGAGGCAATGGGAACCCTGCCACACATTGCTACTGTCCAGGGTTTGTGATGTCACTAACCCACAACAGATCTGTACAACTAGTCAAACAGGACTGTGGTACATAGTACAGCTTAGGGAGATCATTAAAACACACTTGCATTACAAATGTGAACAGGGTTTTAATTGTCATCAGGGAATTGTAACCAGTTCCAACAACCTGACTGTTTTTAGTGTGGAAGGGCCTCAAGAGTGTTGATGTTTTCGGGAGGCGATTGTAGGCGGCATAGGTTTTGTACACACAAAAATTAAGTTTTGTAAGTGAAAATCAGCCCGTTTGTGCCACATTAATCTATTTACTGGTAGAAGCAGCAGTCTCTCCAGTTGGAAAAATATACTGATCATAAGATCATTGGTCATGTGTGTTCAGTATTTGATGAAAATCAAAGGTTAATGTTTGGTGTTCAGCTGCATGCCCCCCAAAAAGTGAATCCCTGCAATCCCTGGGCAACTGCTACTTTAGGAGATTAGCCACAATGCAGGATTAATACTCATTAGTTATATAGTGAACAATTTTATTCCCACCGTATCATTTTGCAGAGCAGCCTTTACAGTGGCAACATATCCTAATCCCCAAATGTAGGACCTGATCTTGCAACCTTTATGTGAATTATCCAATTGAAGTAAATGGGATGACTCCCATGAGTAATATATGTAAGAATTTTGGGCCCAGAAGGCTGAGTGCCATGAAGAGAGCCAGGGCAATGATGACATTAGGTTAAAATACCTGAAATGCAAACTGAAGACAGTCCAGAGTTTTGATGTTCTACCAATCCCTGACCCTTCGCCTGACACTGACCTCTTCCAGAAATGAGGCTAGAAATATCCTTCCAGTCAAAGAAAACCCCAGAATGTTTCACTCTGTGTATTCTAAGATGTACATTCCTTACTCACGTAATATCACTTTCCCTGTTACCATAAGCCATAGTATTCCAGTTGCTCCTGCCTTCTACATGTTTTTGTTCCCAGTCGATATTGAAGTAAAAAGTTAAAGTGAACAGAAAGCAGAAATCTAGACCCAGATATTCTACCAGTGTAAATCTGCATGACTACATGGAAACCAAAAGACCGACACTGTTTTATATCTGCTGAGGACCTGGCTCCAAGTTGTTTATATTAGCTGAATTAAGGACTGAATCCTATTATGCTTAGATCTACTATCAAAACTGTGGAAAAATAACTTTTCCCTATTATTTTTTTAACTAATTGCTTTTAGTTTATTCACTGTACAATATCTTGCCATTGTTATTTATGTAAAATGGTAACTGTACATGGCCCTTAACTGACAGGGACATTTTTCTAAGGCTTTGTCTACACTGGCAAGTGAAAGACAAAACTTTTGTAGTTCAGAGGTGTTAAAAAAACACCACCAACAACCCTTCCCCCCACGAAAGACAAAAGTTTTGCTGAGGACAAGCAGTGGTGTGAACAGCGCTTCGTCTCCTGCCAACAATGCTAACACTGCTCGTTGGGGATGGAAGTTTTTTGTCGGCAGGAGAGCTCTCTCCTGCCAACAAACAGCAGCTACACTGCACGTCTTTTAGCGGCACAGCTGTAATGGCACAGCCGTGTTGCTAAAAGTTGTGTAGTGTAGACATAACCTAACAGTGAGCAAAATCCCTGTTTAGAGCCTCAAGCAACTACAGTGCAATGTAATACAGTGCAATACAGTGTGGCATGTGGTAATTATAGTTTAATGAGAAAGCTGTGTTTTCAGTGGGCTGGGTTTTTTTAGGCACTTTGCTGTTGTTTTTTTTTATTTAAATCCTGCTGTTTTCTGTAATTTAAATCCATATACATCTTGCTACATAACTTATATTACTTAACCCTGAAAAGAGTTGGGAGAGAGTTTATATGAGAGATACTGTACTAAATACATTTGTATTCTAATGCATGCTATGAGCTGGAAAAGAGCAAGCCCTTTGCTGGCAGTAAGAATAAAACTCCTAGTTGTAAACTGTCTCTCTCAGCAGTTTGCCCTGTGTGTGTGTCTTGCGTCACATGCTGTCGTCTTGCAGTCATGAGTCACTTACTTCAGTTCCCATTGCTCTGGGATATAAGCTTGGTGAAGCCATGTCTCTACATATTTTATTCCCTGTAGAAATGTGCACACAAAGCAGTAGAAACTCAGGCCACTGCTGTGATTTAAACGAACAGATTTGCATTTGAGTTAGAACTCCAGGGGGTGGATGGTAAGCTGAGTAATATTGCATCTATTTTCAGTCTTGTTACCTGGGTGATAGTAATTGTTTTGTTGTTCTTTTCCTACAGTGCTCGAAAAAATATCCCCTCTACTTGAAGTGAATGGAATTTAGATTTTTAAAAATTCAGTAGCTTCCCCAAAATTTTAACATCACTGTGTACAATAAAACTGATCAGCAAAATGCCAAATCTCCAATATAAGACAAAATCTTGGAGTTATAAGGATGACTGTTTTGTGTCACATTGCACTTCCTCTAATGAAGGATGTAAATATCTTTTAAAAAGATAACCATATAAACTATTAAGATTATATCATTTAACCGATTAAAGGGAGAGGGGCCCCAGGTACCTAGTTTGTCTGGAGTCAGCCTCTGCAGATGCTCTGTGCCACCCCAGCAGCAGCAGCTTCCTTTCACTGGCACAGGGAGAGGCCAGGGACTACTTTATCCCCCACAGGACCCATAGCCCCTGCCCACACTCCCCGGCCTCAATGCACTCCCCCTTCTCAATTGGCCATCCCCCACGAAGCCCCTAGCACGGCCTGGGGCGCGCCAGGGCTAGCTGGTGTGGCCTGGGGCTGGAGAACCGGTTCAAGACCTGCACACAGAGTGGGTAACAGTTAGGGTGGGTTAACGATCAGACCAATACTTACCAGTTAATCGTTTAATATTTTACATTCCTACCGCTAACTTGCATTTGGTTTGCCTGTGTAATAATGCTACCTTTATGATATCACAGCTCTGCATTTACTGACTAGCCGTGGCTGTATGCTTGTTTAGCTTTGAAGGATTCCTGCCCTTCCCTATCTACTTCAAAAATATATTTCTAGGGTGAAATCAGTTGATTTAAATGAGGCCACGATTTTACCCCTACTATCTGGTTTCGCTCCTGAATATAACAGGCAGAGCTGTGAATGGTTTCAGAAGGATCCTAGGTTTGAATAAACTAACAGATTTATTTGGGAAGATAAGGTTAGTGGAAAAAGTAAACTATGGCTTTGATACCTGCTAGCATCCTCAGACAACCCCTCCCACCGCCCGCTCAAGTAAATTGCAAATTCACATGAACTGTCAAATCCAGGCCCAGATCATCATAAGTATATGTTTTTCCATTCTGAAGTCATGCTGTACCAAATCCCACTCTGGGGAGCTAACCGCAAGCATTTGGGAGAGCCCAGAATGTTCAGTAGGTGCCATAATCTGTATATAAATCCCCCAAATAATCTATACCATGTTTCCATTATTACTCCTACACTTGTGCAAGATGACAAATTGCAAGAAAATGGAAGGAAGGCCTGTTAGTACTGCCCCTAGTTTAATTAGCTCTTAAACCCCAAACTGTCAAAAGGCAATCGATGTATGCAGGGTTGTAGTCATGTTGGTCCCAGGATATGAGAGAGACAAAGTCAGTGAGGTCATATCTTTTATTGCACCAACTTCTGTTGGTGAGAGAGACATGCATTCAAGAAACACAGAGCTCTTTGTGACCTGAAGAACAGCTCTGTGTAGCTCAAAAGCTTGGCTTGCTCACCAACAAAAGATGGTCCAATAAAAGATATTGCCTCACCCACCTTGTCTCTGTAAAAGGCAATAGAGGCAGTCAAGTGACTTAAAACGATTCTGTTCTGGGGTTTTAGAGGAACAGGTAATGACAGCTCACGGTCATACCCTCGAAAGTCAGAGATGCAAAAATTGCGGTTCCATTTTCTTTTTCCCTGAAAAAGTGTTTGCTCTCTGATATCAGTAAACAACCTGAAAAATTCAAAGGCAGCCCCAAGAAGTTCTAGTAGCAATTAAAGGGAGGGAATGAAAAACCAGAGAAATGTGGACATTCAAATAAAATAGAATAGAATTATAATTTGTTTGAAAGCCACAGAATCTGGATTTGGATAATCTAAAGAGAAATCATGATTTTGATGCATTTTAGCATCAAAGGTGGAATCCATGAAGGGACTCAGGCTGCAACACTGAGTATCGTGGCACTGGTGCCTCATTTTTAGAAAATCACAGGAACAACACTGACATCCATCAAGCTGAGTTAGGTGTCTAAGATCCCTATACAATGAATAGGGAGAGATAGGTGCCTAAGAATGGGATCCACAAAAGCCAGCACTCTAGGCAGGGAGCTCCCTAAGCCAGATAATGTGAGCTTCTGTCCTGGGGGCTGAGTGCTAAGCCCTGTATCTCCTCGGAGCCTAAGGCCAGGCTGCAGGGACATGTGCATCTTTGCTTAGCGATCCACAAAGGGGAACCTGCTACATGGAGTCAGGCAGCTTAGGTGCTGAAGGTGTTTCTGGAGGGAGGGAGTTCGGCACCTGCCTTGCTCCACCCAAAATGGCTGAAGGAGCAGTACAGCCACCAAAGCTCTAACTAGTTTCTTACATAGTTTATATAGCCCCCATTACCTGCTATATGTTAATGACAAAAAGACGTTAAAATTAGGCCCTGGGAGGTGGAGTTTTGCTCATCATGCGCTGCTGGAAAGCGTAAGATCTCCATAATCTTGAAAACTTTCTCTTGTTTACATTCCTTGTACATCACAGCTGTGCTGAGGAGTTAGAGCCAACACATAACATCTCCCTTGGCTGATCTTAGGCAGCAACTATAATTCTATCCAGCTGAGGAAAGCGATATCCAGCCCAAATGTGCACACACGCAGTCAGAAGACTAAGGGACTAAAACTAAAAAATTCCATGATGGCTGGAGTTCAAGATCCAGTTAATGCATAAACAGTGAAAGCTCACCCAAAACTGCAGCTCCAATAGGATTTTGGGGCACAAAATTTTCCAAGGGGTGTATCTCCACTAGTGGAGACTGGAGTGTATTCAGGGCTTGGGCAGGCTCAGACATTTTTTCCATTATTGTCTGACCCAATAGAAATTGGTGGAACTGCACCCTCAGCCATTAGTATTCTGAAAAATCCTAGATTGGGCACAACTTCTTTGACAACATATTAAAAAAATGAGGAGGTACCAGTATGATTCCACAGGGGAAGGATCTCAACATCTGCAACTGGGAGGGCAGGACAGGGAGACAGCAAGATGTTTAAGAGAGTGATGTGTATGAATCATAGAAATGTGGGGCTAGAAGGGACCTTGAAAGCTCATCAAGTCCAGCCCCCTGCCCTGAGGAAGGACCAAGTAAACCTCTTAGACCATCCCTGAAAGGGGTTTGTCCAAACTGTTCTTAAAAACCTCCAGTGATGGGGATTCTAGAGCCTCCCTTAGAAGCCTATTCTAGAGTTTAACAATCCCTATAGTTAGAAAGATTTTCCTAATATCTAACCTAAATCTCCCTTCTGTAGATTAAGCCCACTATTTCTTGTCCTACCATTAGTGAACATGGAGAACAACTGATCAAAGTCCCCTTTGTAACAGCCCTTATTGTATTTGAAGACTGTTATCCAGTCTCACTTCAGCCTTTTCTCAAGACTAAACATGCCTAGTTTTTTTAACCTTTCCACATAGGTCAGGTTTTCTAACCTTGTCATTTTTGTTGCTCTCCTTTGGACTCTCTGCAATTTGTCACTATATTTCCTGATGTGTGGCATCCAGGACTGGATACAGAACTCTAGCTGAGGCCTCAGCAGTGTCAAGTAAAATGGGACAATTCCAAACTGTGTCTTACATATGATACTCCTGTTAATACAACCCAGAATGACAGTAGCCTTTTTTGCAATTGCATCATGTTGACAACTCTCATTCAATTTGTGATCCACTATAACTTCCAGAGCCTGTTCAGTTCTTTCAGCTTTCCAGTTATTCCCCATTTTGTAGTTGTATGTTTGATTTTTTCCTTCCCAAGTGAAGTACTTTGCACTTATTATTACTGAATTTCATCTTGCTGATTTCAGACCAATTCTCCAATTTATCAAGGTCATTTTGAATTTTAATCTTCTCTTCTAACATGCTTGCAACCCCCACAGCTTGGTGTCATCTGCATACTCTCTACTTGATTGTCCAAGTCTATTAATGGGGTCTGGCTAATTCAGCTCTGTAGCCATTTTCTATGGCTTTTGCTACCTTATTCATGGTTCCATAGCACAGCTATTGGGAAAAGTTCATTGTAGAATGCAGACTTGAGATGCAAGTGCTTATAGTAATTTTTGATTACTTTTCACTATGAGCAAATTTCACCCATGTGAATGAGCCCATAACAAGCCCTTCCACATCCCTGAAACCTCATGACAGGAGGGGCAGGAGCCACAGAGGAGGTCTCAGTGTTAGATTCAAATTGGGTGACACAGAGAGGCCAGAGGCCATGAGGGAAAATGCCCTATGATTTTGCTTACAGATCCAGTCACCAAGACCCCTTATGGAAGAGGCACAGAGGGGCAGCAGGTGCTAATGCTTGTGGAGGCACAGTCTTCCAGCGCTGTAGCTGGCCTGTGATTTGGGAGGAGTAAATTCCACACCCCTCCCACAAATGCACATACAAAGGCCAAGTAATGGGATTGTGTGTGAAGAAAGGTTGGATTTTATTCTAAGCAGAGAAAGTAGGATTCTAGGGACAGTACGGTGAATACTAGGTGCAGTTTTTGTTAATGAGTTCTGCAATTATCCTAAGGCATGGTTAGGAATGACACCTGCATCATATTCACATCCTAAAAAGTCTGCGGTCTGGTATACACTGGAAACTTACCTTGGCACAGCTCACGCTCTCAGGGGTGTGAAAAATTCACCCTGCTGTGAGAAGTAGCTGGGCCGACCTAACCCCAGGCGTAGACAGTGCTTGGTTGACAGAAAATTCTTCTGTTGACCTGGCTACTGCCTCTCAGGGAGGTGGATTAACTACAGACACAGGAGAACCCCTCCCATTGCTGTAGTGAGTGTCTACACTGAAGTGCTGCAGCTGTAACACTATAGTGTTTTCAGTGGCGACATAGCCTCAGGCAATGCTATTGGTCTGCCAAGAAGCATGTTTGATGGCAGTGATATATACATGAAGGAGCCTTTATCTAGTATTGACAATACCTTCTCAGTGAAGGAGGAGGTTGTCTGGAATCATTCATACAGTATATCCTTCTCCATGTAGCTTTTGTATTCATTTAGCTTGTTTAATGATAAACATTGAGCATTGAGATAACAATTGGTTGCCCTTGTGATAAACATTGGTTGCCCTTGTGAAATCTCAGAGTTGTCTAATCTTTTTGCCATGGACCACGTGTCTGGCTCTTTTTACAGAGGAAGTGGTGCAATCTACTGGTTTTTCTAATGCAAGGCTCAGCAAAGGAAGGGATTTCATAGGAAATCACAGAATGATGTATGCCTTAAAAAAGAATAAACATTTGGGGTGGGATCTACAAAAGTACTTAGGCACCTAAACCCTAGACTTAGATGACTAAGTCCCCGTTTCAGGCATCTAATTCCATTTTGGCTCGACTATGATTCACAAAACTTCTGCCGACCCTATAGGTGCCTGCTTTTTGCTGTAAAGGTTCCCTGGGCGCCTACTTTCCTGCCTCTGTGCATGTGCACTGCAGCCTGACTCTGTGTGTCCAGATGCCTAGCTCTCACCTAAGCCCCAGGGTGATCCATGAACTGGGGAAAACAGGCATTCGGCTGCTTAAGTCACCTGCAGGGCACTATCAGATAGGTGTGCTCAGAGGCCACTTACTATATTGGGTCTGATTCAAAATCTGGCAGCTGGAGGAGGAGGTGCCTACCTTATGACTTTAAACCCAGTTGTAGAGCACTTGCCTGGAATTTGGGAGACCCAAGTTCAATTTCCTCCTCTCTGCCAGAGGGGAAGAAAAGATTTGAGGTGGCGGCGGCGGTTGGCTGCGTCATTTCCATGGAAAGTTTCAATTTGGCTGAATCAGCATTGTCTGCAAAAAAAGCTCAGAAAGGAAGCTATGCAGGAAATTCTTTCACACAGTTTACAAAATAGTAACTTCAGGCAAATCTTATTTTTATTATTTGATATGCACATCTGAAAAAACATCTTACTAAACTGTCCATTCAGCTCATGAACTGGATAATTATACCAGGCTGTGTTTTGGGAGGCATTTTCAAAGTGCTCAGCCTTGGCTTAACTCTGCTCCCACTGGAGTAAGTGGGAGCACTTTTTCACACAACTCTGAACTAGACTCTGGAACTCACTGCCACAGGAAGTAGTTGAGACCAAGAACATAGCAAGATTCAGAAAGTCATGGACCTTCTATGGACAAGAATATCCAGAGTAATATAAAAAAATTTGGAAGTGATATAAACCTCATGTTTCAAGTCTTAAGCCACTCTCTAACTAATGGGTGAGATCTAACGTGGGGGACAGATTATTCAACATCTGCCTACTGTGGGATTTTTACATTTTCCTCTGAAACAGCCGGTACTAGCCACCTTTGGAGGAAGGATCTGATTTGCCAGATTTCAGTGGAAACAGAGTTAGGCCAACATTGGGCACTTGAAAATTCCATCCTTCCAATTTAGTGTTACATCTGCTGGATTTTTGGAGGCCAGATGGTATTTACTATAAAGAGACAACGTCATCTTGAAATCCAGGTAAAAGTAGTTTCAGGTAATATACCCCTCAAAGTTTCCCTGCCAACTTATGTGTTTTTACAATCACATTTAAAGTACCTCTCTCCCTTGCTACTACATGAAAGACCCAAGCAAAATAAAATAAACTAATTGTATGTGGGAAACCACACCCTAAATTTTTCTAAAGTCACTAGAGATTTTGGGTGCTTCCATTTTTTGGTGCCCAAATTCAGGCCCCTTATAAAGGGAGCTGATTTTCAGAGGATGTGAACTCAGCACTCTCAAAATCAGACTCCTTTAAGGTATCACAAGTTGGGCACCTAAAAATTACTTTTAAAAATCTGGGCTGCCCATGACTATACACCAAGTGCTGTCAAATATACAACTGAAGACAGACACATTTCTTCTCTTTCAGTTTTAGTCATCTTTAAATAAAAAAATTTAGACAGACGTGCTGGGGTTTTTAATCCAAAAGATAATATCAAAGAATAAAAAAGGTCACACATGGTAAACAGAACGTACAGTGTATATACAGCATAAAAACAAGTGGTAGTTTGTGTATTCTTAATTAGGAAGAGAGTGACCTTACAGAATGCTAATTTCTTAATCCAGTTTAAGCTTTATCATACGTGATTAAGGTAGCTTTGCATTCCAAAATTGGTCACATGAATTTGCTTTTAAAGCTAGTGACTTTTTCTATGCCTCAACCCCACCAGATTTTCATAAATCACCTGCATTTGGTGCATTAAAATCCCCCCGCCCCCCAGGTCATAGCAATGGCAATCCTAGCAACTAACACCCACCTTGGCAAAGATGGAGGAGAAATTGTTAACATCTAACAAAGCTAAATACAAAGTGTCTGATTTAAAATTAAGTTGCAATGTTTCTCCGGAAAAACAAACAAACCTCTCTCTCTTTTTTTTTTTTTTTTTTTTTTTTTGAGAATTCAACCATATATGATTCAGGAACTCAATTGTTCACAATCTCTCCCATCGAAGTCATGGATGGAAAAGCCTGTCCTATATCATGTGTTTAGAGAAAAAGAATTTGATATTAAGTAATCCTATAATTCAGAAAAAGACTTTTTGCACATACTGAAAATCAAATGCTAAGCTTATTAGTGTTAGAAGCATAGAGATCTCTTTGCCAGATCTCCATGCAAACATAGCTATTAAGTTTAGTTCAGCACTTAGTAAACTCTAAATGTTAGCCTGTGGCCAAACTAACCTTACAATGTACCCTATCTCATCTGTCTTGGAAGATAACCAGCTTCACACTTGATGAGCACTTGGATAGAAGCAGCATGATTTTTAAGGTGTTTCTAGCTTAGTACCGTTTCCTTGACTGAATTAATTGCTTTGTAAAAGAACTATTCTATGGGAAGATCTTAGTCAGATGGCATCCTCCCATTGCTAGCTATGGTGTTTGCTGCATTCTTCTTCTGGAGATGAGACAACAAAGAGAGAAAAAGCCCACAGTCAGGATATAAAGAAATGAATACAAAATAAAGATAAATTCTTAATAGTGTACTGGACAATTTGCAGCGATGTACGTTAGAAGTGAGCCCGTATACTTTAGTTGCCTATTCTTATTTTTTCTTGGTCCTAAGATACAAGAACAGCTCAGTGTGTGCCAGTGCAGAAGTCTGACACTAGGTGGTGGCTGCAGGAAGTACAGATTGAAAACCCGTGTTCGTTTGTTTTTGCCAAATACTGTAAAATGTATTCTTCTTCGAGTGATTGCTCATATGTATTCCACAATCAGTGTGCGTGCTCGCCACGTGCACCGGTGCTGGAAGTTTTCCCCCTAGCAGTATCCATGGAGTGGCGCCTGCCTTGCACGGTATAAGGGGAGCTGCGCGCTCCCCCCACCCTCAGTTCCTTCTTGCCGCCAGTGAAGGTGCGTTGGAACTGCTCTGCTCCAGCTTCGCTGTAGCTCGTCCCCAGAACTGTTCGTTTGTTTAGTACCTGTAGTTAGTTAGCTGTTTAGTTAGTCAGTGAGCCAGGGGCGGGGCATGCCCCGAGCCCCAGGATTTAAGTCTTGCGGTTCTTGTTGGCATTCTATGCCAAGGAGCGACCCGCACACAGATTGTTTGTACTGTTTGGGAGAGACCCACATCAGCGAAAGGTGCAAAATTTGCAAATTGTTTAAGCCCTGGACCAAAAGGGAAAGAGACATTAGGCTCTGGGCCATTCTGATGGAGTTGGCGCTGACTCCAACCCCGGCACGCCGCTCCGAGACGGTACCGGGCACCGCGGTGCCACGTACTGACACCCGGTCAGTACGTGGCGATCAGCCGGTGCCTTTGACCGGTCGGCACCACTCTCCATTCACGGGACACGCTAAGAGGACCAAGATTCCCTCCTTGCAACATCAACGAAGGAAGTCTGGGAAAGATGCTAGGCCCATGTCGGGCAGTCCTTGATCCCCATTGGGCCCCAGGCCTCCGACTCACGTAGAGCGGAGTAGCCCAGCCTCTTCAGAACAGGCCTCTCCAGATGTCCGGATACCTTCCACACCCAAAGTCCTCCAGGCGGCCCAAGACGTCATGTCCATGCCAGTGTCCAGAGCCCCGGCGATGTGAGCCCAGTGCTCCAGAGGCAAGCTGCCGCTGGGATCTCTGCAGTCGTCCCTGGCTTGGTACCGGTCGCGGTTGAGGGAATGTTCCCAACGCCAATCACCGCCCAGCGTCTGCTAGGGGCAGAGTCCATGTGGATCACCCCTGACGCCAGCTAGGCGGTTGGGCTGGGTTCCGTCCGGCCGGGACTAAAAGGCACCAGTCCTCCTCAGAGGGCGGATATCGACAGGACCACAGCGGATGTCATCGTCGGTCATCATCCCGGAAAAGATATTGCAGTCGGTCACGGCACGGTCGTCAACGCCGTTCCCGTTCGAACTCCCGCTCCGAGTCTCCGCCAAGACATCTCAGCCCCAGGCGTCGATTGCCAGCGTCTTGCTGTCGTGGGTCCGCCCGTTGAGGCTCTTCACGGAGCAGCTATTACTATCAGTACCGGTCCTCCACGTCGAGATCGCAGTCCCATGACTGTCGCAGATCCTGGCACCGCCGCTCCTCTTAGTCAAGAGACAGCAGCGGATCCTATGCCAGCCAGGTCTCCGCTCGTAGCCGCCCTTCAACAAGCCAGACTGGCCACCCCGGACCGTCGGCCCCGTCGGTGCCACAGCAAGTGCAGTGGCATTGAGCATCGTGGCTGGCCCAGTGGTACCAGTGGGCACCGTGGTGGGAGCTCGCTTGGTAGTCAGTGCTTCAGAGGCTCGGTCGGCCTCCCTCTCCAGACCCCCAACGAAGGAGTTGGTGGGATGCACGTCCTTGGCACTGTGCCCAGAGTCCGACCAGGTGGTGGATCCTCTGGTGCTGGCTGACACCCAGGGCACCACGCCGGCCTCTTCACCCCGGCTGGAGAAGGCGATTGTGGCCCCACCCCCCTCCATCCCGCAGGAGGGCTTTAGGGCCCACCAAGATCTCTTAAAGAGGGTGGCAGAAAGCCTCCACCTCCAAGCAGAGGAGATGGAAGAGCCTGCGGACTCCCTGTTTAATGTGTTGTCCCCATCAGCACCGGGTAGGGTGGCCTTGCTGCTCCATGAAGGGGTGGCTAAGATTTCAAATGCCCTGTGGCAAACACTGGCCTCATTGGCCCCTACATCAAAAAAGTCTGAGTGAAAGTACTTCGTATCCGCTAAGGTGCATGAGTACCTATATACCCACCCGGCGCCCAACTCCCTGGTGATCAAGTCAGTCAACCACAGGGAACGACAAGGTCAGCCAGCCCCGACCCCAAAGAACAAAGACTCTCGGAGACTGGACTCTTTCGGAAGAAAAATTTATTTGTCTTTGAGCTTCCAGTTAATGGTGGCGAACCACCAGGCTCTCCTGGACCAGTACGAATTCAATCTGTGGGGCTCTCTGCCCAAGTTTGAGGACTCCCTCCAGGAGTGTGATAAGGAGTTCAGGGTGCTTGTGGAGGAAGGGGCAACGGTAGCTCGAGCTTCCCTACAGGCTGCTTCGGATACTGCGGACATGGTAATGTGGTTAATGGCCTCAGCGGTGTCCATGAGACGGGCATCATGGCTCTTACTCTCTGGGCTGTCCAGCGAGGCGCAGTCTTCCATGCAGGATCTCCCATTTGATGGGAAAGCCCTGTTTGCAGAGGAAACAGATACAAGGCTGCATGGCAAGAAGGACTCCCGCACGACCCTCCAGACACTGGGGCTATATGTCCCGGCTCCGGCTAAACCTAAATTTAAGCCGCAGCAGACTTCTACCCCAGCCACCCTCCCGAAGTACGAGGCCGCCCATAAGAAGCAGCAAGACTATAAGAGACGCCCTCACAGGCAGTCTCGACCTGCCCCCCAGCCTGGACCCTCTAAGGGTAAGCAGGCGGGGAAAAGGCGGTTTTGACGGGATGCTCGGGGGCAACCCGCCAGTCCTCATCAGGGATCCAACCCCAATAAAGCTTCCCTTGTCCAACCAGTTGTGTGCTTTCCTCCCGGAATGGTCGTGGATCACCTCGGACTGATGGGTCCTCAACACCATCTCCCGGGGTTACACCCTCCAGTTTACCTCCTCCCCGCCCAACCATCCCCGCCCATCCTGAGGGACCCCTCTCACAAAGCTCTGTTCAAGCAGGAGTGGGGCGACTCCTGGAACTAGGAGCGATAGAGGCGGTGCTTGAGGAGTTCACTGGCAAGGGGTACTACTCCCATTACTTCCTTATCCCAAAGGGGGGCTCAGATCCATACTGGACCTACGGGGCCTAAACCAGCACATGGTGAAGCTCAAATTCCGCATGGTCTCCCTGGCCTCCATCATCCCCTCCCTGGATCCCGGGGACTGGTACACTGCCCTTGATTTACAGGACACGTACTTCCACATCCACATATTCGAGGGGCATGGGAGCTTCCTCTGGTTTGTGGTGGGACACAATCATTACCAATTTACGGTCCTCCCGTTTGGACTGTCCACTACCCCCAGGGTGTTTACAAAATGCATGTCGGTGGTAGCGGCCTACCTCAGATGGCGGGGGGTACAGATATTTCCTTATCTGGATGATTGGTTTGTCAAGGGCACCTCCTGGTCGCAGATGAGGGATCATGTGGCGCTCCTCCTGTCCACATGCACCGCCTCGGGCCTGCTGGTAAACAATACCAAGTCCACGTTAGTCCTGGTCCAACGCATCGCGTTTATCGGGGGAATCCTGGATGCAGTGTCAGCCAGGGCCTCTCTCCTGCCAGACAGGTTCGAGACCCTGAAGGGTCTCATCGACTCGGTCACGAGGTTCCTGGTTACAACAGCCAGGGTTTGCCTGCAGCTCTTGGGCCATATGTCAGCGTGCACGTTGGGATGAGGCCCCTCCAGCTCTGGCTGGCCTCGAATTTCTCACAGGCCACTGACAGGATGGACAAGGTCCTCACAGTGCCAGACTCGGTGATCACCTCCCTGAGGTGGTGGTCCACCCCAAGCAACATGCTTCAAGGGGTCCCGTTCAAGGACAAGGCCCCTTCGTTGGAGCTGGTGTCCAATGCATCGGATCTGGGTTGGGGAGCGTTCAGACCCAAGGCCTGTGGTCGGCTCAAGACCTGACCCTACATATAAATGTCAAAGAACAGAAGGGCGGTGCGGCTGTCGTGTATGGCCTTCCGCTCGCGCCTGGAGGGCAAGGTAGTCAAGATCCTCACAGACAACATGGCCTCCATGTTCTATATCAACAGGCAAGGCGGGGCCCGGTCCTCTGCCCTCTGCCATGAAGCCTTCAGGCTGTGGGACTTCTGTATAGCCCACGATATCCACCTGAAGGCCTTCCACTTACCGGGTGCCCGGAACAAGAGGGCGGATCGCCTAAGTAGGGACTTCTCCTTGCAACATGAATGGTCCCTCCACCTGGAAGTGGCCCACCGGCTCTTCCGAAGGTGGGGAACGCCCCAGGTGGACCTGTTCGCATCTCGACAGAACCGGTGAGGCCCCTGTTCTGCTCCCAGGGAGGCCTGGGAAGGGGCTCTATCTCTGATGTCTTTCTCCTGTCCTGGTCGGGTAGGCTCCTCTACGCTTTTCCCCCGTTCCCTCTAATCAGCAGGGTCCTGGAAAAGATAACGTTAGACAAGGCCTAGGTCCTCCTGATTGCCCCCGAGTGGCCCAAGCAGTATTGGTACGGAACCCTCATGAGCCTGGTGGTAGCTCCGCTGTGGCGGTTACTGCTCCACCCAGACCTGCTCTCACAGGATCAAGTCTGCTTCCTCCACCCCAACCTGGCGGCTCTCATCTCATGGCATGGCTGCTCAATGGCTAGGGGGACAGGAGAGGGCGTGCTCGGAACAGGTTCAGTGCGTCCTCCTTGAAAGTAGACGGCCCTCCACTTGCTGTGCTTACTTGGCTAAGTGGTCACGATTCTGTAAGTGGGCGACAGACCAGGGTGTCCCCCCAGTGTCCGCCCCTATCCAGCTTGTCCTTGATTAGTTCCTCCATCTGAGGGCCCCGGACTTGGCGCTCTCGTCGGCCAAGGTGTACCTGGCGGCCATATCGGTTCTCCCACAGTGTTCTCCCACGCTATGACTGTCTGGTTCCTTAAAGGTCTGGAATGCCTCTTTCCATACTCTAGACCCCTGCTTCCACAGTGGGACTTAAACCTAGTCTTAGCTTGTCTCACGGGGCCCCCGTTTGAGCCGTTGACCACATGCTCCTGGTCTCACCTTTCGTGGAAGGTGGCATTTCTGGTTGCTATCACGTCAGCTAGACGAGTCTCGGAGCTCAGGGCCCTGACCTCCAAACCCCTGTACACGGTTTTTCACAAGGACAAGGTCCAGCTCCGCTCACACCCCGCGTTCCTCCCTTAGGTGGTCTCCGCATACCACATGAGTCAGGACATTTTTCTACCAGTCCTCTAACCCAAGCCTCACGCATGCATTGAGGAACGCCGCCTCCACACACTCGACATACGGCGAGCTTTGGCTTTCTACCTCAAGCAGACTAAGCCATTCAGAAAGTCCTCGCAACTGTTCATCGCCTCAGCTGAGCATGCAAGGGGCCAGCCAATCTCCACCCAGAGGCTTTCCAACTAGATCACTTCGTGCATCCGGTCCTGTTATGAGCTGGCGGGCATTCCCCCGCCACCCATTGTGAGGGCACACTTGACCCGGGCGCAGGCCTCATCGGCTGCCTTCGTGGCCCACATCCCCATCCAGAACATTTGTAGGGCTGCCACGTGGTCCTCAGTTCACACGTTCACCTTGCATTATGCAATCGTCTCCCAAACCAGGAATGACGCTGGGTTCAGCAGGGCCGTCCTCCCTCCTGGGAACTTGTGCACTCCTACCCACCTCCAACAGATATAGCTTGGAATCATATACTGTGGAATATACACGAACAATCACTTGAAGAAGAAAAAGCAGTTACCTTTCCATAACTGGTATTCTTCGAGATGTGTAGGGGAAAAACTTTCAGCACCGGTGCATGTGGTGAGCACGCATACCTACTGTGGAATAGACATGAGCAATACATCTCAAAGAACACCAGTTACGGAAAGGTAACTGCTTTTTCCAGGTGCCTAAAAAAAAATAAAAAAGACACTTAGAGGAGAAGACTGCAAGAAGGATGTATGCAGCTGTTTAGTACCACTAGAGATCCATATCTCTTCTTTAAAAGGGACAGAGTCAACCTCAATTTTTTGAAAACTAATTTTCCGTTTTCCTGATATAAAAACCCTGTAACTAGTATGTCCTGAAATTTAAAAAAGTCTTAAAGAATCTTTAAGAAGTTTTCCACTCTTCTACTTATAAGAAGTAGGGTCTGTTCTGCAAGTTAACTCACTTCCCGGGAAACAATGAAAATTACTATGCACAAAGTGCTGTCAAATGCACAAAGTAAACAAACTTCTTCCCCTGTTACTCCACCACTAACTTCCTTCAGTTTTACTAATCTTAGGGGTTACTTGCAACAACAGTAAGTTAAAAAGTTTTCAACCAGTTATTTCACTGCTGTACAGCCAAAATGCTTCTGAAATAAATGTAGTCAAACTTTACTAATTCTGGGTCACTGAGAACGAAAATGATGCTTAAAATTGTTGATTGGCTCTAGTTGTCAAGTTATGCTATTGGGTCAGTATATACGACCCTTGACTTGGGAATGGCGGAGGATAAGTGAGTTATAAAGGGAAGGGATCTCAATTTAAACCAGAAATGACTAAAATACATCGTTGACTGGATCTATGAATAAAGCTATGACTGGGTTTGGACAGTATTTGCTTTTTAGGCAAAACAATGAATGATGCAATCTGAAGCTGGTATTGCGTCATACATAATATGAATTGCATCATGTTATTCCTAGACGTCATGGATGATGCAATCATAACGAAGCTTACATCACTCTGCTGAACAAACTGCCCTATATTAGCTCTAGAAATCATACGTGCTCTCTTATTTGTCAGTGTTTGATTTTGCAAAGGGACACATTTCTGTTTAGCCAAAGTGAGCAGAGATGCCTCGTACTTGTGTGAACAATGCAGATAACTTCTGCTATGTTTGTGGTGAAGTGACTTTTGCATCACAAAAGTGCAGTATAACCACTATGGTTAAGAAAGCCTATCACCTTTATTTTGGCTGCAAATTTGGAGATCAGGACAAGAGGTGGGCCCCACACATATGCTGCAACACTTGTGCAACAAATCTTTGCCTGTGGTTGAACAGGAAAAGGAAATCTATGCCTTTTGCAGTGCCAATGATTTGGAGAGAGCCAACAGATCATCCCAGCAATTGTTACTTCTGCATGGTGCCTCCAGTTGGGAAAGATGTGTCAAAGAAGAAAAAGTGGACTGTGCATTATCCAAACATTCCATCAGCTATACGCCCAGTACCCCACGGAGAAGGACTGCCGGTTCCTGATGCACCAGAATCATTCTCACTTGAGTCAGACGAGGAAGAGGAAGAGGATGAAACTTCTGGTCCTGAACCATCAATGTCACAGGACCCACATTTTCTCCCATCCTCCTCCTCTGAACCACACCTCATAACACAAGGTGAACTGAATGACCTTGTCAGGGATTTGGAACTACCCAAGAGTAAGGCAGAGCTGTTGGGCTCCAGACTATAGCAGTAGAATCTCCTGGCAGGTGATGTTAGTGTTTCCATGTTCCATGACCGTCAAAAGGATCTTGTCCCATTCTTCTTCATGGAAGGTGATCTTGTAGCCTGCAACATCATCGATGGTGTGATGGCAGCCCTCAACATCGTTCACGATCCAGATGAGTGGAGACTGTTCATTGATTCATCGAAGATGAGTCTTAAAGCTGTTTTACTGCATAATGGCAATGTTTTGCCATCAATTCCAGTTGGTCATGCAGTCCATATAAAGGAAACCTATGATAACATGAAACAACTTTTGAGGTGCATAAACTATGACTAACATCAGTGGCAACTTTGTGGCGATTTGAAGGTTGTTGCTCTCTTGCTTGGTCTGCAGACTGGATACACAAAGTACTGCTGTTTTCTCTGCAAATGGGATAGTCGTGCAAGAGATTCCCACTACATCAAGAAAGATTGGCCACTCCGACAGTCATTGGAGCCCGGGAGGAAAAAAGTGTTCAGCATCCACCACTTGTTGAATCAAGGAAGATTTTGTTACCACTCTTACACATCAAGCTGGGTCTGATGAAGAACTTTGTCAAGGCCATTGACAAAACACAAGCAGCTTTCGAGTACCTCCGTGGAAAATTTCCAAGGTTAAGTGAAGCTAAGATAAAGGAAGGTGTCTTTGTTGGTCCTCAGATTCGTGAACTTCTTCGAGATGATGCATTTGACCATGCACTGCGTGGCAAGGAAAAGACGGCATGGAAAGCCTTCCAGTTAGTGGCAATAAATTTTCTCAGAAACAACAAGGCAGACAACTACAGGTTATTGGTGGAAAACCTCCTCAAGGCATACAAAAGCCTTGGTTGCAATATATCACTAAAGATACATTTTTTGCACTCTCATCTAGATTTTTTTCCACCGAACTGCGGAGCAGTGAGTGACGAGCACGGCGAGTGATTTCACCAGGACATTGCAACAATGGAGAAACGCTATCAGGGCAAATGGAGCCCATCAATGCTTGCAGACTATTGCTGGACAGTGACAAGAGATGCTCCATTTAATGAATACAAGAGACAAGCCAAGAAGCGCCGAGTAGACACTGAATAGGACTAAACTATGTACACAATAGTTTTTTGCCTTTTGTTTCATAATACATTTTATTTATATAACCCTTTTGCTGATTTTTAAAGTGTTACATAAACAGGACAGGTGAAATATTATCATGTAAAGCAACCATAAACACATGAAAAGACCTAGGTTTACAATTTATGATTAAAACTCTACTATCTACACAATATACATAGACATAAAATGTAAAAACTTAAATATCTTAGAAACAGTAGCCAATCAGTTGTTTTAATTGTCATATTTGAATTCAGCACATCAAAATACATAATAAATAGCACATTTTATCTCTGAAGCAGACGACTTCTCAAAAATTGTAGACCAGTGTTTTTAGAGCTGACATCCTTTTAACTTTCATATGTCAAATGTTCGATGTTAATTCCTATAAAGGAGAACAGGCGCCTCTGAAATATCCCTGCTGGTTACAGGAAGGTCCAGATATCTTTCAAGTTCTGTTACCTGAATTCCATGAACCATGAAATCCAAGTCTTCAGTCAGTGCAGTGGTTATGTAGGCCTGATACCAGTACACTATTGTTAAATAAATATGTTCTAGGGACAGATAACAGGGGTACCGCAATTCTGGGAACAGGTCATGGGCAGTAAACAAAAATTCACGGCCTGTGACCTGTCCATGACTTTTACTACATTCCCTGATTAAAACTTTGTGGGGACAGACTGCCCGGGGGCGCCCCGGTGGCCTGAGACTGTCCCGGCAGTGGCTGGTGCGACTGGGGCAAGGGCTGCTTGAGCTGCCCCTGAGCCAGGCGCACGGGCCACTGCAGAAGTCACGGAGATCATGGAAAGTCACAGAATCCGGGACCTCTGTGACAAACTTGCAGCCTTATTATTAAGTAATGAAATCCAGGACAGCTGTAATAAGATTCCAATCTGAACTGCAAAAATATTTAAAATAGTTATGCTGTCACTTGAAAAATATACAGAGAGTCCTGTGGCACCTTTAAGACTAACAGATATATTGGAGCATAAGCTTTCGTGGGGTGAATACCCACTTCGTCACATGCGTCTGTGACCCCACCCAAGACATTTATTAAAGTCTGAAGAAATGTATTTTTTTATCTTTCACATTGCAAGAGATCTATTGCCTGTAACAGTTTTTATTTGGAAAGAAGTCACTCTTTCTGGGTTCTTTAGGATATTCATTTTTTTACATTACTCCCACAGCCTGTTGCTGTGGGTGGACAGATCACATTTTCGTGACTGAAGAATTAGATTTCCAGTCTCTCTCAGATACTGAAGATTTAGTTCTTCAGTCAGGAAAATGTGACCTGACAGTGTCTTAGATGCATGCATTTAGCATAGTTCTTGGAATTCTTAGTACTTATGTGATCGTTGTAATTGAATACATTATGTTTTACTGCTGGAGAATATGCAGAGAACCATCACATTGCCCAACTCTACCCATTTGGGCATCTGAGTGAAGCATAGGGATTATAGCTTTGAGGTATACCTCCTCCCACAATACTTCCTCAGCTTGGAGTTTTAATTGCCAAGTAGTTATGGCATCTTACTTTGTTTCTTTTAAGGAGTCTTTATTCTTCTGTTGACATCTACTCAATGGTTCCTATTACAACCGCCAATGTGGACAGGCACGTTCAGCCACTAACTTCTTTACTTTCAATATGCACATGATACCTCCTCAGTTCTGGGTATTACAAAAAAAAGGAAACAGACCCCAGGTTGCTACCAAAAAAAATTAAAAATTCACTCCAAGATACAAAATCCACAGAAATGAGTTTTATTGGACTTGACTAAAAGATCCAATGTTTAACCATCCATATTTATATTAACAGTGCAGTTGAAGATGTACACAAAGTAATGCAAGAAACAATTTCCTGCCTGCAGTAAAAGTTATGTTCAGGAAACAAGAGAATAAAAGGAACAAGAGTGCACAAAGCTTTAAGCTTTGATAAAAAATAAAAGCTTTTACAGCCAGATATTTTAAATAAAATTTTAAACAGGTTTTCCTAGAGGATTCGTTCTGTGCTTTTGAGTTCATCTAAAATTATAAAGAATTACAAACCATCAGAAAAGTTTCACAAGTACAAAGTTGTCCAGATTTATAAAAAAATGGAGAAAGAGAGATCCCCATTACAAAATATTGTCCTTTTAATCTTAACCACATTAATTCCATCCTTCTGTTTATTTCAACTCTCAATATGGTTGGCAGCTGCAGATTTGGAATCAAATTATTAAGTGATATCAACCTGACTAGAACCCACTTCTTTTAAAAATCCATCTCTTTGTACTACAATTGTGTTTGCACAGTGGGTATCCCAGATGTTGAATTAATTTCTCCTTTTATTTATCTTCAATGTTTACTGGAACTTCCATTACTGAAATGTTCTGGGTAATTTAATCAATTTAATTTAGCAATTGCATTGACAATTTTTTGGGTTTTCTTAAAAACTTGTCCTTAATGAAATTCCAGGCACCACTGAAGCAAATGAAATACATATTACACATGCATATTTACAAGACATTCCACCAATATAATGGTACAGACACAGAATGCATAAATCCATGAGCCCCAATGAGCAATCATATCACTACAATATTCATTAAACAGTGACTGCCATTTTTACCCACGCCATTTAGCATCTGTGGGAGATAGTACATTTGGACAAGCACTCGGTCACAGGATCCAGAACCAGTAAAGAGGGACGAGATAATTTAAAGATGCTTGCAGAAAGATGGAAAAAAAAATAGACTTTTTGTTCAAACGTCTGATTCCCAGTATCTCTATACACACCAAGTTCAACCCCCTGATTGTGTGGCATCTACATCCTTGGAGGAATACTGAATCTCAAACATAATGCATTAAAGTCCATGCACCTACAAATGCTATTATGCATATTCCACGAGAGACTTCTTACCCACGGTACAAGATAAACAGCACAACATATTATTGATTAGTCCTTGTTAACTCCTACTCACCACTGTCTTCTCAGAATAAGTCATTTTCTTCGATAATGAGAATTTCTCATTTATAAATTAATAATGTACCAAACAGCAAATATTAATAGTTGTCAGATGTATGCTCCTTAGTTCTTTATTGAGCAGCCAGATCAATAACAAAAAATACAGCCCACTGAAATTCAGTCCTTCATTTTGACTGAGTAGTAACATTCAAACAGCAGGACTAAACGATTTTCTAAAGCTCTTATGTCAGTACCACAAGCCGTGGACTGGCATTAATTTGGTGTAATAGCAAGAGCCATTTAACACTGAGCACCATCATTAACTTACAATTACACAAACATTTTGGAGAAATTGTAAATGAACTGGTTTCTCAGAAGGTACAGTTTCATTCTGGTAGCTTTTGGAACTATTTGGCAGAGGACAGCAGGCACCAAATACTGGTCAAAAGATATGGATCTATCTATCTTTCTAGATAGATTTTACATATTTACTCTGCTGGCTAAAGTAAACATCTGCATTTTGATATGACAAGATAATGATATAGGCTTTCTGTGCCTATGGATTCCCAGAGGAAACGGAGGGAAATTAAATGAATAGCTGTGTCCTGACACTCCACTGTGCTTTAAGACTGAAGTCCAATGCAGAGGTCTGGTGCAAATTCTTTTTTGTATAGGTAGGTCTTTCAGAAAAGACCTCCTGCACCAGATTATGGAATAGTTTCTGGATCATAATTTGTCAGAATAAATTAATGGTCTGTTACAGAAGTTTCTCTCATTCTTGACTGAAGTTATAAGAGTAAGAAACGAATTTAAAACAGAGTCAAATGATAGGGATAATCATAGAATACTTGAGTATTCCATGCAGAATAAAACATACCAGAAATAAATCCTGTAGAAATAATTTTTCTGATTCTACCTTAAAGAAAAAGCTATGAGCTGCTTGGGCTATAAAGCTCTACCTTGTATTTAAAGGCACCAAGGTTTTCAGAGAGATGCGTATCCTAAACAAAGATGCACTACTCTGATCTAGCTTGCTTTAATATGGTATAAACTTCATTCAGTGAATGAAAGTCTGACCTCTGCTCAAATGTAGTAACATCAATTGACAGAGGAGGAAACAAAGATTGTTTTGAAACTTTTGCAATCTCTTTGGGAAAGAAGACAGAACTGAACATTAAAATACAAGAGACTTCTCAAATATGATAGCATTATTTCAGCTGTAGTAGGTAAAAGGAAGAATGTGGAGGAGCCAACTCTGCCACCACAAGTGATAGTGAAGTACAAGTCAGATTTGGCACTTGTTTTACAGATATTCATGTGGTTTGCATATAAGCAGCTGATTGGCCAATCAATGTCAGGGGTTTATGGATGAAATGATCATCTGAACAGCTACTTTATTTCAAATCCATGGAAACATTTGGATGCCATGAGTAAGGCTACTGAAAGTGAAGTGGTCCATTAAAACAGACACTAGGTTTTCATTGTCAGAAGTCGATTAAACAGCTCATTAGCAGAAACAGGCTAAACCAGAATGCCAGTGATCAGAATGACACACGAGGCAAGAGTCAGGAGCAAATCTGTTAATACATTGACAGCTGCCTAGTAAGTTTAAACATCTACATTTTCTCTTTAACATCCTGACCTGCTGAAGACAGTCAAGAAGCTTGAAGACCAAGTTTTCTTAATCAGTCTCAAAGTACTGACCCTAACAGTTCTTTAACTAGCAAGTCTCTTGAGAATGTCGTGGAGAGAGACCACACCTTTTGTAAACCTAGGCAGACTCTCATTTTAATCCCTTTTCTGTAACAGGTGGAACAAGGTACTTCACAAGGTACAGCTGAAAAGGTGGTAAAAGCAGCAGCGTCACAGGTCACAATCAGAACCTTTTATATACACTTGAGAGCAATTTAAAAAAATAGAGAAGTCCAAAATACCTCCAGAGAAAGTTCTAGTTTCCTGAAATGTCATGTACAAAAGTAGGCCACTCTGAGTTAGCTTAAAAGAAGTCCATAGCCGTTGGTCTCTTCTTAGCTGGTGTTACAAATGATTTCTTCATCTGGGGCTCTGCTGTGGGTGTACCAGGTGACTTCAGCACCCCATGGGGAGGCTTTTGTTCAGGGTTGAAAGCCACCCGTGAGGCTCCTTCTGGGCTCACTAAGATACTTTTGTCTGTCTTTTTAAATTCTGTCAAATAAAAGTTAAAAGGACAAAGTTATTAGAGATCCAGACATTGAGAGATTTAGGCAGTTCCACAGTTCCCTGATCGCTCTGGCACCCAAATGGGTACCAAGGAAATCTGCCATTAATGCACGAGATCCAGGCTGTTAGCAAAAATCAAAAACCTAAGATTTGCGGGGATGGGGTATGGAAGAGGTCAGCCTGAATCACCAGCTCCTGATGGTGCCTTATCACTCTCTCTTTAGGTTGTGCTACCACCTCCAGCTGTAACCCATGGACTGACTGGTGGTACCCAGAGAGAACTGGCTGGCCATGTGGTGCAGCTCTCCTTGTTACCAAATCCTCTATTGTGTTAAAAGCCAGCTAAATACTTCCCTCATATTCCTGCAGTTGCCAGTTATTCCACGATTGTAAGTGGGAAGCAAGGTGCCCACAAAACAATCTCTCCGTAAAGATGCAATTGAGACTGAGAGCCCCTGATCTAGGTTTCTTAACAAACTTTACATCTTCTCATTGAAAGGAAGGAAGGGAACAAGCACTATTCATACTGTTTAAATCCCATGGTCCTAGCGGTTGATGACCATTGCCGGCAGTAAGGTTTAAGATGGTTTATGAGCACATACACTTACTGTGGTAAAATATACAGAGTCTGCTACTCCAGTGCTGAAATAATAAGATGTGGTCTACATCTTAGAGAGGGACGAAAAGGTAAGAAAATGGATACCTTGCCTTATTACATTAGAAATCAATTTCAATTTTATACACATCAATAGTCCCCAAGAAAAGCATGAACATGTAAGAGTTCGTGTGTGGGGATAATTCTTTGTTAATATCATGGTCAGTAGAGGCAGCCAAAGTAAAACTGGAATTTTTCCGTAATAATGGTGATTCCCCTGCCTTGGAGCATGGACCGTCAGTGTGTCACAGATGTTTCTATTGGGAGGCAGAACGAAGCAGTGGGGAATTTGAAGACAAGGAGCTTCACAGAATCACAGAAATGTCAGACTGGACAGAACTTCAATAGGTCATCTAGTCCAATCCTTCTGCAGTGCAGGGGATTAAGTATTACTTAGACCATCCCTGACAGGTGTTCATCATTGGAGGTTTTTAAGAACAGGTTTGACAGAGATTTCACAACCTCCCTAGGTAATTTGTTCCAGTGCTTAACTGTTAGGAAATTGTTCCTAATGTTTAACCTAAATTTCCCCTGCTGCAATGTAAACCCATTACGTCTTGTCCTGACCTCAGTGGAACAGGAGAACAATTTATCACCCTTCTCTTTAAAACAGCCTTTTACGAACTTGAACACTGTTATCATATCCCCATCAGTCTTCTCTACTCCAAACTAAACAAACACAATTTTTTCAATCTTTTCTCATAGCTCATGTTTTCTAGAACCTTTAATCATTTTTGTTGCTCTTCTCTGGACTTTCTCCAATTTGTCCACATCTTTCCTGAAGAGTGGAGTCCAAAACTGGACACAGTACTCCAGTTGAGGTCTTCTCAGTGCTGAGTAGAGTGGAAGAATTACTTGTCGTATCTTGCTTACAACACTCCTGCTAATATATCCCAGAATGATCTTTGATTTTTCTGCAACAGTGTTACAGTGACAACTCATATTTAGTTTGTGATCCAATATAACCCCCAGATCCCTTTCTGCAGTACTCCCTCCTAAGCAATTTCCCATTTTGTATTTGTGCAATTGATTACTCCTCCCTAAGTGCATTTGATCCTTATGGAATTTCATCCTTTTTCTCCAGTTTATCAATTTGAATTCTAACCCTGCCCCCAAGGCACTTGCAACTGCTCCCAGCTTGGTATCGTCTGCAAACTTTATAAGTGTGCTCTCTATACTATTATCCAAATAATTTATAAGGATATTGAATAGAACTGGACACAGGACTGATCCATGCGGGACCCTACTTGATATGCCCGTCCAGCTTGACTGTGAACCATTGATAACTAATCTTTAAGAATGGCTTTCCAACCAGTTGTCCACCCACCTTATAGTAGGTTCGTGTAGGATATATTTCCTTAATTTAGGAGACACATTAAACTCACCTGCAGTCATGTTCTTATTCAATCCAAAGGTGACTTTTTTGGAGCTGGAACATTGCAGCTTGTTTAACTACAGAATAAAATGAAGATGGCAGATAAAGACCGATTTGAGGCAACATTACGTCTGCTTCCCTGCTGGAACTCTGAGGAGTCCCAGTTTCTTCCCTCGTTGTAGATGCCCTCCCCACCTAAAAGGCCTGGGCATCGCAGCCTTTGCTTAGCAGCCACCATCGTAATGGACAAGAAGGAATGATATTTCTTAAAGTTGACTAGATAGCTCGCCAACAATCGAGAAGATTGTCTTTCCTCCCAGATGTTAAGTACGCTGGCCTCACAGCACTCTTAGCCCACCCAGCTACGAGGGTGTTACAAAGCATAATTTTAATAGGGCTTAGAAAGATTGAGAGAAAGTTTAAGAGGCTTATATGGAAACAAGTTGGCGGTTTCAGAAGACCTCTTCTGTTACAAGCTTCCATGAAAAGAAAGAACTGCAAAAAACGTAGAGCCCATCTGTAAGAGCAATAATTATTTGTTCTTTTATTATTCTCAAAATAATGTAAACCGTCAAAACTACACTTTAGACAAGAGGGATTTCTTTTAAACAATGAAAGATGTCACCATCCCAATTTGTCAGCCTTAGGAAATATGCCTGAATCAGCTTACACTACTCAAGGGGTTTGTTTGGTTATTTTATTTTTTTTTAATTATTTTAAAACTGCCTATCTTAGGCAGATTAGGTGTCGAGAAGATTAGTGCAGTTTCTTGGGGGAGAAGGGGACAGGGGAGACTAAAGTGGTGGCAGAGTTTGGTTAGACGTAGACAGAGGCTTCACTTTCCACCTTACCCCCTGAAGAGGAAGAGGAAGACAACCACCAGCAAGAGCAACCCAGATAGATGATGTTGCAACTGTGGGGATGATCATTCTGATCAACTCAGATGGCAGATAATCCAGCCACATACAAGCAACAAGTTACATAATATTACTTCTGAAGAGTTTAAACTGCTCACATTGACAGCTTTGCTTTTGTGCGTGGGGGCGCGGGAGGAGGGTAGAGGAAATATATGTATATACATTAAATTCTTGAATGGACAATTAAAAACCCCATGGCAATCACAACTCTATCTGCTGAAGAGCTCCAGACCCGTTTTCATTGAGGTTAGGGTTCCCAAACTTTTATCAAGTATGAACAGTGCTGAGAATTTGTCAGGAGCCTCAGGGCCACATCTAGTTTGCACAGGATGGAGCAGACAATAGCTGCCCTTCCACAGTCATAGATGCTGCCTATGGAGACTATAGGTCCCAGCAAAACTAGATTGAGACACTGGTGTGATCCAGATGGAGTATCACAGGCTGAGACCCACATCTGGGCAAGCTGCCCTCTGTTTTCAGATGCGGGTGGCCATGAGCCATGTCATGGAGTTCCGTGAGCCATACTTAAGGCAACCCCCCAATTTTGGCAGACCAAATCAGGGTCACTTTACCTGCACGGAGGCTCTGGTTGAAGAGAGGCTGCCTTTGGCTTTCCTGAAGAACACCGGCTTTGGTAAAGTTGTTTTTTCAAATTTCACAAAGTCATTCCCTGTCTTTGCCTTTGTTTTCTTTAATGGAGTGAGAGTGCCACCAACCTCCTATGAGGGGAAAAATAAAACAAGTTTACTCAGCGTGAGAAAGAGCAGCAGCTGAGAAATAGAGGGTGCTAGGGTTAGTGCTAGCCATTTGCCAGTGGTGGCCATAGTTAAACAATGGTCACTCGTCATGAATGAATGCTAGTTAGTGGTCACTTGTTAGTCCCCTGGTTAACATTTGCCGCCATTACAAAAATGCCTCATAAGTTTGCACGATTGGAAGTCTCTGTTCAAGAAAGATCAGCGCTGGAATAGCAAGACTGTTGAATGGGAAGAGGAGGTGCATTGATGGAGTTCTGGAAGGTGAAGGGAACTTGTAAGTTCCCTGTCACGGTCCAGATAATGGCATCATTTTCAGGAGCACAAGGTTCCCCTACTCCCTTCTATGTCCATCTGGGAGCTCTGAAGCTTTCCCCTTTCCCTCTGCCCCACTAGGGTCAAGGATTACATGGGATTGCTTTTGGGTCTGTTTAACTCTACTCCTTTAAGCTGGATGGACAGAGATGTGGACAGAATGCTACTGAGAAATACAAAGCATGCTTTCCTCTCTAGGGACTGAATATGCAAACAATACATTTTAGCCTGGGGACCAAGAAAGCTACCAGGAACGAAACCAAAGTATCTAGCAGAGCACTGGCCACTAAGTGGCTGCCCTCTCCTCATAGACAAACTGAGTAATGTTAGTTTAGATTATTTAAAAAATATACAAATAAATAAAAGGAGGGGGAGATCAGAGGGGTCCCTTTTCAACACAATCTGAATCTCAGGCCACTGGGACCAGAACTAATAAAATTATGCTCCACTTTAAACAATGCAGAAGTCTTAGCTTCCCAATTTTAGCAGGCAAACTGTGAAGCAATTCTGAACATTCATGGTTTTGCCCTTTCCTGTTCTTTTATGATGTATAGAGTTAGCTTCTTCCGATTCTCAAAATTTTTTATGCTTGGGAAACCAAGACTCAAAACATCTCCAACTCCTCTCTGCTGGAAGCAGGGCAATTTGCAATTCAGGATACAGCTTTGCGGGACATCATTCTTGAGTTCTAACCTCCTCCATCAACGACAGAGAAGTGAGAACTTGATATTACACAATTTAAAACAAGATTTTAAAAAAGGGGAATCCGTCTTTGTACATCATAAAGGAGTGAAGCAGTATTTAGTTCTGCACCAGAGATAGGTTTAAAGATCCAATATTTTGCAAACTCTCCAATGGCAGAAATGTGAGATTTGCAATTTGGAAATGCCAATTTCCAATACTATCACGAAGCACTCATTCTCTGAACACATAGCCCTTTAAAATAAATGATCACAGTATTACGTATAAAAAGCTCTGGAAACTTTCTAACAGTATCATATGTCTGAGTTATTAGTCCTCCAAGGACTATACCGTTAGTCCTCGTCTATACACAAATTTGCACAGGTTTAACTAAAGATGTGTATTAAAACTTGTTTAAATTGGTGTGTAACCAAGGCATACACAGTACTTAAGTAGCCTGGTTTTTAAGGCAGAGGAACAAAGAACGTGCATAAATGTTTGCAGAATAGTTTCCTTTGAACCACAGCAAAGACAAAATGAATGGTGTGAGGTGCAAAACTTGGACTAAAATGTTTGAAATACATCAGTAAACAAAATGAAAATATATAACTTGTAAATATTCAGTAATTTTCATTAAGGAAAAAACTCTGAATATTTCAAGGAAAAACTGCCAGGATTCCTGCAGTGTTGTCTAAGTCATAACCTGCAAAGTATTTTTGGACCCTAAATGCTTTCTAAATTCAGACTGCCTCCACTTACCCACAAGGGAGGGTGTAGGGGACAAAAACCAAAATGACCATAAATTGTTGCAAGGAACTATTATTGCTGCATCAGAGATGGCCTACTGGCCAAGAACAAGTTGAGCACAGCATTGGATGCAATGCCCTCCTTCCAAGAATTTGGCCCATTCACACAAGTAATCATGGAAGCACTACGAGCAATGAAAGTCCCCACCTTAGATTCAGATCCATGACATTCCTGAGTGGTGAAATATACACATGGGACCCTCCCACTCCCTTAATTCCCAATTGATATTGTTATCCCTTGACAAGGGGAATTTAACGCATGTAAAAAAAACATCCCATAAACCACTCAGCTCATACTGAATTCAAACAAGCCTCACAGGCAAAAGGCAATTAGAGCCCTCTGCTTACACTCTTTTTGCTTTTCTTGCATGCAGCCTCCAGAACTCCCTTCACTTCAACAGAGTTTATCACCTCCTTGATCTTCCTCTTCTTTTTCAGGGATGGTGGTTTCTGGTTTGAGACCCTGAGCCCATCTAAACTGCCCAACTTAGGTTTTTTCTTCCATTTGACTTTTGGGGGCAGTGTGGATTCAGAGTCCCCTTCTCCTGTAGGGCTATTCTGCAAGCTTTCCTGTTCTGACTGCAGAGCAGCCTGTTCAGATAAGCCATTGAGTAAGACAGTCCTCATTTTCTGTTTCTTTTTCACCATCTTGGTAGTCGTTACAGTGGCACAGTCACTGCCATCCCACAGGGCATTGGCATTAGCTGGTCCATTTTGAGATACAGGTTTTACATGAACCTTCTGCAGTTTTGTGTTCTTTTTCTTGAGCTGTCTCCTTTTAGTCTGCATTACGTCAGTCCGAGCATCCTGTGCACAGTTGTCACCATCTCCTTCGCTGCCAGTTACGCCAATTCCAGTCTCAGTTGCCTCTTTGTCTAGAGATTTGTTTTTTCTTTTTCTTTTACTAGTTTCTGGTGCTCTGCCCTTGTTGGGTTCTTTGGGTCCAATTGCATCAGGTACCTCCTCTTCACTTCTCCCATCAGCTGTGCTGGAGTCTGCAATTTGACAGTCCCTCTTCTTCCGCCTCTTCCTCTTCTTCTGGAGTCCTGATGCATCATCTTCCTCTGTACTTGATGCCTCTTTTCCATCCTTCTCTGCAAGGAGGCAAAAATCGGAAAGCAGCAACATTTAACCCAAATATAAAATGAAAAGACAACTGCAATAGAGGAGTTGCTTTCCTTACATCCCTAAATCTTTACTGCACGTACGGCCACAGAGTCCATATCATTTTTTCCAGGCCTATTAATGCTTTTCTTGACTTTTTTCATGTTACTGCTGGGTTGCCAGCAGTTGCCCATGAGTAGTTCTAATGTAGTAATATCTCCACCCCGTCAAGGTGCTCTCTCTTGGAGGCCTTCCTGCTGGTAAACCCATTAAAAGACAGCTCATGTGTCAGCTGACTCTGGTAGATTTTCTTGAAGAACATTAAGCTTGTAGCAATGTAAATGCAAACCCTGATGGTAGAAACAGCTGTAAAGCCTCCTAGATAGCTTATTTCCATTCCTCTCTTCCAGACATTCCCCCTAATTGCTAATGTTCTAATGGCATTCCTCTTTCAAGGGGACAGAGATGTTCTTGCTTTCACAGTAAATACCCATAGTGCTGCTTGACTGGGTAAAGGCAAAGCAGAGCTTCTTCCCAATCTGCCGCATATTGGGTGAAATCCTAGCTCCACTGACGTCAATGACAAAATTCCTGTTGACTTCAATGAGGTCAAGATTTCAACCTTTACCCTTCATCACAATGAGACTCAGAAACTTGTGAATCCCAAGCCACTGATCACTCACTTAAAACAACCTCCGCCTGTTATGTTGCCAAGCCACACTAGGTATGTCTGTTCTGCAGCTGGGAGCAAGCCTTCCAGCTTGGGTAGACAACCTTGTACTAGCAGGGTTTGAGCTAGCGTGCTAAAAAGAGACGTGTGAGCACTGCAGCTCAGTCTCTCAAGCCCACCGGACCCCCTAGGCTTGAGAACCAGAGTCTCAGTGAACCACACATCTATTTCTAGCTTGAGCCCTGCTAGGCTGAGACCATCTACGCAGACTAGGAGACTCACTCACCGCTGCAGTGTAGACATACCTATGGACTGGTGAGAGTGGTCTCACTTCCCTAGCTTTGCCTACTACCTCTCTCTTTTTCCAGCTTGGCTTTCTCCACGGATTTGACAACTTTTTTCTTTCGCCTGCCCCTGCTGAATGTATCGTCATCTTCATCTGTAGAAACATCTTCAGGGAAATCATCTTGTGGGAAGATTCCTGTTGAGCAAAAAGTCTGATGAGACGTCTGAAAATACCCCCATTCCCCCCAAGTAATTTCTGTATTCACATACAGCACAAGAGGCACAAACACTGATTCCCCACTCCACTTGTCTAGCAGTACGTTTAAATCACTGCAAAGAAATGTGCACAGAAGTGTGCGGTTTCTTCATTATTCTGAATCAAACTGATCATGTTTCTCACTTAAGAAGCAAAGCATTTGAATAAAAAGGCAAGACCTCGGCTTATAAAATTACAATGCTGCCCCAAGTTGTGAAGCATTAGATATGGGGACCTGACCTCCTTTGTGAATCTGAGCAAGTTATACCTCCTAATGAGAAAACCACATCACAGCAATAACCTCTGAAACTAATATCCTTCAAACATATGTAAAAACAACACACGAAGACAACATTCACTGCAAATCTACACTGAGAACAGGATGAATCATTTAGCAGAATAGAAGTGCTTCTTTTTTGATGCTCAATTCTCACCTTCTGCTAGGTCCTGGAACCTGAAAAAGTTAAAAAAAAAAAAAAAAAGTCTTACTGTTACAATATTTGACTGAAATGTCACCACGTTACTGCATTTATGATGCACACTTCCCACTTTTGAGGAAAGCATAATACATCGGAGGGCTACAAAACGCTAGCTCGCCAAGAGATCTGCCTCAGAACTCCAGCAACTCAAAGCCAAACTACTGAAGAAGTCTTGGCAAGAGTGCGATTTAACACTGCCGCTCCCCTCCCCCGCAGTTTGAGCACAGTGCTGTTCAAATACTGCATAATTTAAGTGAGGGTGGAGTAATCTGCAAAGTGAAGGCGTGGAAGCCTGATCCAGGGCCGGCTCTGATCCCCCCCGCGCCCTCCGGGGAGCGTGGTAGGGGAGGGCGGCGAGCCCGGCCGCGGCCCCGCTCTCCCCGACCGGCCGGCGCGCCGGGAGGAGGGCGGAGAGCCCGGCCAGGGGCCCGCTCTCCCCGGCCGGCTGGAGTGCCGCCCCCCCTCCAGGTGTCGCCCCAAGCACGTGCTTGGTAGGCTGGTGCCTGGAGCCGGCCCTGGCCTGATCACTTGAAATACTTAGAACTATACAAGACAAAGCGCTTGACAATGCAACACAGGGAACAATCCTAAACTGGTACGAAGTACAGACAAGACAACTCAAGTCCCTTCCAACTCTAGTGTCTAGGAATCTGTGAAAAACACAAAATCAAAACCGGTCTCAGACCCATACATATATCCATGTCTGACAGAGATTTTATACTCTCATTACAACATACTGTAAGCAACGTCTTCTTTCTAAGATATCTGGGCCAAGTAGGAATGCACTGGACAGTAAATTCACTGCAGAAACACTTTCATTAAAAGGATAGCAATCTCTTGATGTGGACACTAGCAGTAGAGGGGGTTGGGGAAACAGGATGTCAAGTCTATTTAGACAAATCATCATACTGAGCTTTGTTTCAAGAGAACTCACTTTTTGACCAATTTGTACAGACGTTTTCTGTTAAAGGCAGGTGTATTTTTTCTGCTGGCCAATTCAAAGAGTCTGTCAGCAACAGCTTTGTAGTTAAACTGCCAAAAGAAAGCAAGCACAATACAGTATCTTTGTTAGGCTATCATAATGAACCGCCAAGTATAGCTGATGTTATAAATACTTCAAGCAGCATATGCTTTACACTACTTCCAATTCCTTCCACTACACTTGATCTCTGCCAAGATTCAACCCCCGAATGCACATGCTAGCTTTATGAATGGGTTTTGTCTGACTACATAACAATGGGAGAAACCATGTGGGTGAGGTAATATCTTATTGGACCCACTTCTGTTGGTTGAAGAGACAACCTAAGAGCTCTGTGTAGCTTGAACACTTGTGTCTTCCACCAAGAGAAGTTGGTCCAATAAAAGATACTACCTTATCCACCTGGTCTCTCTCATACCCTGGGATAAACATGGCTACAAAAACATTACATTACAATGAGCATTCAAATAATATTTTTTCAGAATACTCCTAACCTGGACTCTCATTCAGAAGGAAAAAGCAAACAAATAAGTGTGCAACATTTTAGTCCCTGCTTAAGAGCCATAGCCCAACACAGGAACATGAGGCATCTCTGTTGTAGCATAATCCTGGATCCCAGCAGTTTGTTCCAACAAGTTCATAAGATCTGCCACGCGTTTTAGTGCCCAGCCCTATCTCCTGTGTACCCTCCCACCCTATCACTTGTGCTGTCAACATCAGTAAGGGATATGCTGACTCCTGGGACAGACAGAACACAATATGCTTTTAGCAACTTTTTTGGTACCTCTTGAGCAGGGCCAGCTCTAACTTTTTTGCCGCCCCAAGCAAAAAAAAAAAAAACAAAAACCCCACAACCACCCCCCGCACCCCCAAGATTGGCCGCCCCTTACAAGCTGTTGCCCCAAGCACGTGCTTCATCGGCTGGTGCCTGGAGCCAGCCCTGCTCTTGAGGTGAAAGGGGGAAAAAAGGGGGCAGGGGAGAGATTAGAAAAAGAATTTGGCACATGTACGTCTCTTGTCATTTGTTTTGTAACCTACTCACAAGAAATAGGTTATTAATATGACACTCAGCTGAAGACATCTAGGCTATGTCTACACTGTAATTAAAAACCCATGGCTGGCCTGTGGCAGCTCACAGGGGCTTGCGGGGCTGTTTAATTGTGGTGCGGATGTTCCAGCTTGGGCCGTACCCTGAGCTCTGGGACCCTCCTGCCTTGCAGGTCCTACAGCCCAGGCTCCAGCCCAAGCCCAGAAGTCTACACTGCAATTAAACAGCCCTGCAGCCTGACTCAGCTGGCCTGGGCCAGCCACGAGATTTTACTTGCAGTGTAGACATACCCTTAGAGATGTGTACCTTATTATTCGACTGGTGATGTCTCCACTATCCACTAAGTGACAAATAAAAAAGGCCTAGGATTATTCATGGGGATATCATGTTAACATGAAGGAAGCAAGGCACAAACCTGGAGAACAGGACCAATGTTTTCGTCAGCATTTTCAGAAAGGTCCTCTTGCACTTCAATGCCCAGTGCAGATTTTTTTGATAAACGTTTGTCTGTTATTACACAAAAAAGATTTTAAAGATCAGTCGGAAAGAATGGGGGAAAGCACTGTCCAGTACAGTAGAATAAGAGGAGTACTTGAGCTATGAAACTCTCCCCCCAAGCAGGGAGATGGGATGCAGGTATCATTTAGCATATGAGCATAGGGGTGAGTCAGGAGACCTTGATATTTTTCCTTCCTCTAGCACAGACATTCTGTGTTACCTTCGGAAGCTAATGCAGATGCTCTACACCTCAGTTACCTGCTCTTTATATTGGGAATGATACATACCCATTTATATCCAAACGTTTTAGTTCTAAGGATGAAAAAACAATTCAGAACAGCAGTATTGTTTCTGGGTCTTTGAACTGACCATCCCCATAGTAGAAGAAATAGCTTGGAGCAATTCCCTCCTACAGCATTGCCACAAAATACTAGTTTTTGGACAGTCCTGGGTTCTCTACGGCTGTTGCTGTAAGTAGACTGAAATGTGGAACCGTATGGCCTGGTATATAAAGGGAGCACTAAGATGTTTGTAATTGACTAGTATATGGTTACTTTGTCTACTAGATAACCCGAAGAGAACAGAAGCAAGATTTGCTGTTCCTGTATCACCTGTGTGCCCTAAGTTGGCTGAGAGTGGGAATGGTATTTTTAAGAGGTGGGATACATATTTGGATCTTGTCAATAGTTACCGTATTTCTTTAAAGTCTGGGCTAAATTTTCATCACTTCTTCCTCACCTTTGGTCACTAGTGGCTCCTTGTTTTCAGCTTCATCTCCCTCTGACAGCTCAACATCGCCATCGCAGCTTGTTTTCAATTCTTTCATTAGATCTTCAATGGCAAAAGGGGACTGATCCACAATGGCTTCAAAGATACCCCTGGCTACTGCCTGCATCAGGTGACGACTGTATTATATAAAAAAGGATGAGAGTGGGAGGGAACACACGCAAAGTGTTAAAAGCCCCTTTTCCTTCCCATTTACATTTAAAACACTTTGAAGACGGTGAGACAGAGAGAGAGAGAGAGAGAGAGAGGCATCTAACTTTGGGGAAAAAAAGTCACCAATTACTTAAACAAGTTGCTTAACTCCAAACAGATTTTCCAGTTTCGTATTTGGTTCTTCCAATGTTATAGCTTGGAGATTTTGCTTGGTTTATTAATTAATATTTTATATTCCAATAGCACCAGATCAGAGTCAGGGCTCTGTTGTGTTAGGTACTCTATAAACACAGGTATAGGTAGTTCCTATATTTACACACCCACTTCACTTATGGTTTTGAGGAACATAAAGGTGAGTTAAGCTAGCCACAAAGGCCTGCCCAGGCAGTAGTTTCTCTATGACCTGAACTTTATTATGTTCTTTGCTTTGCTTCAGTCCATTTGTTTATTATCTTTTGAAATGGCATTTCAAGAACTTCCTAGATCTTAGACTAAATAAATAAATAAAATGGAAAATCCAATATTTATCCATCACACTTACTCTTTAGATTTGGCAGCAATTTTGCAGAATGGTTCAATAAACTTGAGATTCTGGTCTGCTGTGAGCTATGAGATTAGGAGACAGAAAGACTTAGTATAGTAGAGCAGACATTGTAGATTGTGAGGTAGGAGATCTTTCTAAGAGGCTACACGCCAGCACTTTTCATTGTTTTTCCCCCACTAAAATTGACACGAGTAACACTTCAGCACCACCACCGAGATATCTGATAGACGCACTATAGAAATAGAGTGCTTTGTACACATTGATTTATTAAACTGCACAATATGCACTTGATCCTCAATTCACAGATGGCGAAATGAGACGGAGGAAAAAGTTAAGCGAGTCAGCCGAAGGTCACAAAGGAAGTCTGCAGCACATTAAATCCTGGGTGTCTTCTGACTTGCAGACCTTAACCTGAAGACCAGCTAACAAAATAGTAATGAACAATAAGATCTGATCCCTTTGCTAAGCTCAACATAGGAATATAGGCTGAGACTTTCAAAGCAGTCTAGGGGATTTACACACTTCTTTCATTACAATTAATCTAAATCCCTTAGACTGTTTTGAAAGTCTCAGTCATAGGCCTTATGAACCGTATGCAATTCTGGGGCTGGAGGAACTGTTGCTGAATTAGAGCCCTGATTGTAGACACTGTCCCCTGCTACAGAAGCTTCCCCCCCCCCCCCCCCCCCCCCATTGCCTATACCTGCCAACAGAATTGCCTGCTGGGCCACCCATTGCATTCTGCTGTCTCTTCTTTAGAGAGCACTGCTACAAAACTGCTAATAAGCACATCTTGTCTGTTAAAGAGAAAATAGTTACCAGGAGGGCATCTGCCAGCAGCACCATATATGGACCAGCAAAGCAAAGGCTACGAATTAGTATATTGGGGCTGCAGGGACTCCTCCCTAGCAGGCTAAGAAGAACGACATTATGGGGAGGCATTTCAAGTAGTAATGAAATGGTCAGCAGAATTCAGATTCCTGCAGCAGAATTCCACAGCAGGTGCTGTAGAATCAAACTTTAGACTGCTGCAAAATTCTGCTGCTTTGCATTAGCCAGTAAGACTTAGTAAGAGAGAGGAAGATCTATACTGAAAGAGATAACAGGCAAACTAAATTAAAGATATTGCTGGTACCTGGCAAATTGTGTAATTTGTTCTTTATGGGGCAGTCTATCAAAATGCACGTCTGAATCCAGTAGTGCCCAAGTCATTGAAAACAGTTTTAAAATTATATTTCTGAATCTCTACAACACGTGGTTAAACGGTCAGGTCAAGTATGGGCTCAAAGTGAATTTTTATAAAAGAAAAGAGTGATGAGATGTTAAAAATCCCGACAGAAACAACAATTGGGTTTTCTTTTTTCCCCCCCAAAGAAAAAAAAGGAGGGAATCAAAATCAAAAAGATTCCCTCATTATATTTACAATCTAAAATTGGACCAATTGTAGCAGAGTGTGAGAATTGGAAAGTGACCAATCTATGTTCCTTGTCCAAGCTCGGAGAAATGCAAAACTTAGCAGCATAAATAGTGATAAGGAAACAGGATTTCAGAAATGTCTTCAGTGTTAATGAGTTTATATTTAAAACAATTAGATATCAATAAACGAGGATTTAAAAACACTGATAAGAGACGGTTGTATAATACAGCAATAATAATCACAAAGAGAATTGTGTGTTTTCTACCTCCTTGGCTCCAGCTTTAGCCAGTTCTTCCAGATAGATGTCAATAAAATGGAATTTTATCCCATTGGGAGCATTACTTTCTGGGTGTATGACTTCCTTCATTAGCAGATGCAGAAATGGCTCAATCAGACTGGGGAAGGAAAAAAAAAAAAAAAAAAAGGCAAGCAGGATACATAAATTTAAAAGTCTGGGTTTAGTTTGCTTTTTTTACCAACTACTAAAAGGTGGCTTTTTGACACTTGTCAGAAATAAAGAAAATACTCAGAGAAGTCCAGTCATAATTTTTACTGCTTAAAAAAATGTTTATCGTCAGAGTTTCCTGAGGTCAGAATATTGTTTACCAGCAGTAAGGAAATCCACTCAACACAAGTGATTATAGTGGAGTGGCAACTCTATTATAGTTAAGGTTTAGTCTCTTTTATCGTTTAAAAGACTATTCTAAGTGCTTGAGAATCCATATGCTGACTCAGAATGCCTTGAAATTTACTGTGTCTCATGGTGGTGAGGGGGTCCAGATTTGGGGTCATTTGAGCCAGGGGTTCCCATGATGCAACTCCCCCTAAAACACCCGCAGCATTTTACAAAATAATCTAGCTCTTCTAATTTTGTGTGCACACCTGGGGCTCAGGCTATGGCTCTAGTCCTCTCCAAAAACTGATCTCAGCTGCTCAGAATTGATCTTACCTAGTGTCTGGCTCCCATTGCCCCTTTGGGAGTGTTATACTGAAGTTATTTAGGATTAGTTTAGGAACTTGGGGTTGGATCGTCAGTAGCTCGAGGCAAAGAGAAATACACATGCCCTGCAAAACTAGGGCCCCTTAAAAGCAAAAGGGTTTCCAGTCAGCCTGCTGTCAGGATAATTGAGTGGCTCCAGGAGATATGCTGCGATCACTGAATCTCAGCAACACCCAGGCACTCGGTGTTCGAGCCTTTTCCTTGGCAGCTATCAAAGTATGTATGTTGTCCTTGCTCTAAGCCTAGGCTTTTCTTGGAAGTTTCTTCCCCTCTGAAACCAACATTTCTGGTTTAAAAGAGAGATTTTGAAATCCACATACAGACGGATTTTATTATATAAGTACTGTGGCAAGATGGCTGATGTTAGCATGGTGGGTCCTGCGCTTTTCTTGGCTGGGGGGGGGGGAGAGAGGGGAGGAAGGGGTGCTAAGATGCTACCCCTTGCCCCTGCTCTTGGGCGCCGAGGTCCCAGCTAGTGGCCCGGGAAGGTGGTAGAGGAGGGGTCTGGGTTTGCTCCTCACTCTGAGCCCCTGACCCTCTCAACCCCTGTGGGTTCTTATCCTCTTCCCCCTTGGGTGAGGTACCTTCGGTCCTTAGACGCTGGAGAAGGAAGTCTCCTTCCCCTGCTGGAGCAGGGTCTCCCTTACTTTGGTTCTCTGGTCTTTCAACTCTCACAGCACACCTCCAAGCTCCAGTCCTCTCTCCTTACTCCTCCTCCCCTGACTGCCTGAAGCAGGGGGGTTTATTAGGTTCCTGACAGGGCCTTAAATTGACTACAGGTACTTCAATTAACCTGTAGCAACCCTCCCTAGTCTACAGGGACCCACGCCTTAATTAGTCTAGGGCAGGGATTGGCAACCTTCAGCCCACGGCCGCCAGGGTAAGCCCCCTGGTGGGCCGGGACGGTTTGTTTACCTGCCGCGTCCGCAGGTTTGGCCGATCACAGCTCCCACTGGCTGCAGTTCGCCACTCCAGGCCAATGAGGACTGTGGGAAGCGGTGTGGGCCGAGGGACGTGTTGGCTGCCGCTTCCCGCAGCCCCCAATGGCCTAGGGCAGCGAACCACGGCCAGTGAGAGCCACGATCAGCCGAACCTGCAAACGTGGCAGGTAAACAAACCGGTCCAGCCTGCCAGGGGGCTTACCCTGGCAGGCCGCGTGCCAAAGGTTGCCGATCCTTGGCCTAGGGCTTATATATTCCCCCTCTACCATTCTTCCACTGCTCCCTGGCCCTCCTGTATCACAGTACCGTCAAAGAAATTAGCATTAATCAAAAGGAAGAGGACAGACTAAAAGAAGCAATTGGGATACTGTAAACATCCTGAACAATGGTACTGAGTATGAGCAAAGGAAAGCAAGTCCCTAGGTCATTTAGTTCCTCAAACACAGCACCCCTAATATAAACTGCTCATAACATTTTCAGAGTCTTATACCTTGGTTGATGCAGTGGTAAGGACTAAAGGGGGAGGAGGAGGCGTTTTGGCAGTGAGGGGGGTGCTGGAGCAGTGCAGGGATCGTGGGGACTGGGGAGGGTGCAGGATAAAGAATGTCAAGTGCACTTATACTTAATTCTCTGGAAACCAGGAAATATGAAGTTACAACACACAACATACCCACAACGCAACCTTAACCCTGTGCCCTGGAGCTAGCAATATTACTGTGAAGGATTCAGTAGCATGGTGCCACAATAAATAGATAAGGAGAACTAAAAGAACGCAGCATTGTTGGTGCTGTGTTCCACAGATCTGCACATCCAGCATTTATCTGCATGCACTCCAGTTGTGTTGCCCGTGTTACGTGTAGCTGTACCAAATAGTGGAGGGATTACTTGGAGCATCTTGGCAAAGCTGTGATTGTGATATAAGAAAAGGTGCATATGTCCCTTGAAGGATCAACATTTCTCAATTCAGCACTCAGTTCTGAGGATTGTATCAGCAGAAGTGCAGAAGGATCTTGCTATCAGGATGATCAGCAATCTGGTGCCCTATGTGGCAGTCACCAGGGCAGAGTGAGGGGTAAGTGAAGGCAATGTCTTTGAAGGAATACTTGAGCAAGGGTGAAAATATTATAACATTTAGCAAGTTGGAGATGGTTTGTGTAGATTAAAATCAGTGTAGGTAGCTCCTGTTTACTACACCTGACCTAAATCCAAGTTTTGCTTTAGCAAAGAGAAGGTGTAAGATTTTATCTTTCTGCGCTTGTGTACTCTGCAGCATCTGTAAGATTAGTGTGTCAGTGTGCGTGTGTGTTATTGGCATGTCTGGGGGATATTGCTCAAAGAAAACTGAGTTAAGGGTACATGGTAGGGATGGCGTGTATCTTTTGTATTTCCTGTTTTCAGAAGCTTAAGTCTCCATTACCTTAACTCTCCATTTCCTGGTTTTCAGAGAAATAAATAAAATGCACTTGACATTATGGAAGGGCATGAGGCACCACTAGGCAACCTTTCCTCTTCTTTAATTAATAATGAGAAGTACTAGTTTTGACAGTCATCACCACTCTAAGAGAAGGCCAATCCAGCAGACTGAAGTCAGAGGTTTGACACAGCATGGAAGTTAGACATTAGAACCACCATCTTGTTTAACAGCTTGTTGAAAATATACAAGACTGTGCATACGAAACAGGACAGACTGGACAGAGAAGTCAGTTTACAGTGAAAGACTGCTATAAGCTGCTTTTATCAAGAAATTGTCACCCTAGACAAGGAAAACGGAATTCCTAAAACCTGGATAACAAGATTCCCTTTTCCAGATTTTCTGTGCTAGGACTTCATTATTATTATGCATACTTCTAAAATTCCACTGCTAGTTCTCCTGGCCGCAATGCCAAAAAGCCTGGCAACACCAGTATTCACGGGGACCACTGAATGCAAGACCTGTTATGCCATCATGCTAAAAGCCCTTATATTCAGTATGTGTAGATATACCCATATAGCTTTTTCACAAAAGCCTTACTGTGGAATGCACATTCAGACTAATTGCCTAGGCAAACTTGAGTGTTATCAATTACAACAAATGTTTAACTTAATAAAAAAATGTAGACTTTAATCTATGTATTAACTAGCTAGCACAAGTGATGTGATACATAAAAGGCTTAAACAGAACAAAGAAAGCCAATGACTAAGAAGAGCCATCTAGAGAGGAAGAAGACACGTTAAATTAAAATATTTTTGATATGGGCAAACCGTGCAACTTCTTTATTATACAATTACCTCTAGCAGTTTATTTACCTTTCATCCCATCCATTTCTTTTCAGTACCTCGAAAGACTGCCTCAAAACCATGCGGATTAGCTATAAAGCAGAAGATTTGTTATATGACACTACAGTTTTCTATTTGAATCAATAAAATAGCTACTCTGACAGTCACATAGGCAGACTCTTTAGTTGAGCTTTTGATGGCCTACAAAGTTTGCTGGAAAGGGTCTTTCATGAGTACATGAGACGTCTCTCCATTACTCAGAGATGGGGTATAGGCAGCGTGTGATCTGAAGTTCCAACAGCATCACTATTTGCGGTCATTACACTGCAAGCTAAACAAAATACAGTGACCATGGTACATCCCCCCCGCACCATTCTATGCTGCTCCCCCATCCCCAAAATCCTCCAAAGCAGTTAAGGTGCATTCCTCCACTTCCCCATTTACAGAAATTCCAATTTAATAAATTCAAACCAATTAAAAATGTTAACAATTTCATACTAACGTTAGTTTGTCCTGTTGTATATACATTAATTAAGAGACAGGAACACTACACATGTAACAGACATGATAAATTAACCTCTAGGAACCTTACATTTTTGATGTTCTCAATTTGGAGTAGTTAACTTCTCAACCATAACACTACAATAATGCAAGTTTTTGAATTTAGCTTCCTTTTTTTAAGGAAATAAAAATAAAAATTGGAAGACAAAATACTAATCTGATTTTACTGTGTATTTCAATTAATAAATATTTTATGCTTAGAATATGCCTTTAAAAATTAATTTACCTCACTTCAATACTTCAATCTAATATATTTCCTATACATAGGAATCTAGTACACTGTGTTAAGTTTAACTACTATAGATGGTAACTTTTTTTGTTTTTAAATGGCACCTCCAGAAAAATCTCAAAGTAGCCTTACTTTTATTTAAATATTAATTTTGAAGAGGTAGCCATTAACATGCCCTCTGGATGTCATTGCAAACACTTATGCATGTGCTTAACTTTATCCGCAGTAGTCCTACTGAAGTCAATGAGGAACACTCATGTGGTGTGAAGCTAAGCAAATGTATAAGCATGTGCAGGATCAGACACTTAAATAAAAATAATGTCATGACTTCTAGACCTGCCAAGGCACCAATTAAAGGCCTATATACAAATATGCTTTGCATTGTGCATCCTGAAACTAGCAAAATCCTTTCGCTATAACATATGCAAAGACATACAAAGAGATGGCAACTCTCCAGTACAGCATCATCATGCTTTGTCTGTTCAAAACATATATACCAAAAAGAAAAGAAAAAAAAAAAAAACCCAATCCCACCATCTGAAAAAAGTTAATATTACCATGTAGTATTTATCAAGGCGCAATCTGTCTATCCCATTCCATTCACGGTTCATGGTTTGCCAAAAGGTCTGAATGAACAGGTGCTCTGCAACAGAACAAAAATAGTGAATGTGCATGTTCAACACCAATACTATTTTATGATACTGAAAGCAGCCTAGAGAGACTACTTTTCCAACTTAATTTTTTTTCACGCTTCTCTACATACTGGTCCAGCAGTTTCAGCACCAGCCTAGAAATACATACTCAAGATTGTTGTGAGGATAGATACAATACAGACTGTAAGGTGCTCAGATACTACAGTAATAGGGAGCAAACAAGTACTTTACATAGATAGGTGTGGCAAACAGTTACAGTGACTGATCTTTGTAAAATATTAAATGCAAGTAGAAAGGCAATCTTAGGGTTTTGTGTTGTTACCCATCATTGTAATATGAGCACTTTTTATGTCAGACTGGTAATAAGCACACGTTACCATACTGCAAACAAACAAACTTTATCAAGACAAGTCTAGCTATAAATAAGAACTGATTGGATTCTGAACATGTGACAGAGAGCTGCCTCATATATTGCAATCACAAACAAATCTTGGATGACAGCTGGAAAAGAACATTGACAACAAAATAAACAACAATCCTACCTGTCTCTGTTCTGGACTCTGACAACTGGCTAAAAGTCCCAAAATATAAAGGCACTTTGGAGAAAAAAGAGAGAAAACAAAATGAAATAGTAAACTTACGAGCCTCTATATTCTGAACGACATGGATAAGTTGGGAGATAGTACTTGCTAGTTCCTCCTTAAAAATATAAAATAAAATAAAGTTAGCACCTTGTTTCAGGGTTTAGCCTCCTTCCGATCTGCAGCAAAACAACATTGGTTAATCTAAACTTTTAAATTAACTTTACACTAAAAAAAAATGTTGAGTTAGCAGATATCTGAGTCCATGTTTCCACACACAGAATCTCATGTAGTTGTGGATATGACAAAGCATCGCCGAGCTTGAAAATGTTTTTTTAACCTACATTGTCGTGCTGTGGCTGCACTTCTGTTAGTATGGATTACACATAAGAGAAGACTCAAGGATACCAAGGATCTGCTCATCTTGACAAGTCTACAAAAGAACAGCTTTCCAGCAGCAGACAAAACTAGATTATCAGGAGAATAAATGCACACCTTTGAGTTTACACATCTGTATAAAACCTTATGGGCACTTATAATATGTAGTCCTCAATTATATGCCGCACACACTGTATTCTTTACAAAATGAATATTGGCTACACAAATGGAGATTTAAACTGTTGCAAGGAATGAAGTTACTAGGATTAGGAGTGATTTTAAGGTCAGGAATCAACATCTTCCTCTATGCTTGCATAGTGTTGAGCACAAAGCAGCACTCAAGTTTCAAAGAATCTGCAGACAATGTAAGGGAAGAAAGCTGGCACTGGATGGAGTACCACACAGCCCACTTAGAACTGACGGTAAAGGAGAAAGTTATCCAAACTTCCTGGCCAAAGTTGTTGCACTAAAAAAATAGTTACCTCAACAGAATTATTAACCTTTAGTTTCCTCTCCATCCCCAACCACCTTAAATAAAAAAGAAGGACGAGGAGCTACGCTAGAGTCTTCCAAAATTCCAAATGTGGATGACAAACTGTAAAGTTCCCTGCTCCCCCAGGATAGAAACTGTACCAATACTGACTGAAGTTGCAGAAAATTATCGTTGAAGCCAAACGGCAAAGGAAAGAAAGATTGTCTGGATCCCTCGTGACAAAGAAAAGGGTTCTTTTCTGTAGCCTGACACGAAAAAAAAAAAAAAAGGCAAGCAAAACTTTCAAACTGGGTTAAATCAGAGGCCAGGATATGCTGTAGTTAAAGGATTCCTACTTTGTTTACAGAGGCAACTGTGGTAGGGCATACGCAAACCAATACAATTCCAGGGGGTACATATACAGAATAAAATTATTTGAAGGAAAAGGTTTTACATTTCCCTGGAACAGGCTGCTGAAAATTCCAAGTCCAATTACACTCCCATTCAAGTAAATCTACAGGTGCCTCCTTTTAGTGAAGGACTGCCAGTTGCAATTAACTCTCCCACATGTGCTTAATTCCAACTTATCCTTATGAAATGTGGCAAAAGTGTTAAATTGGGTCAGTGTTGCTACCCAAAATGAAAGGGGACTACATCTTCATGGTGCATTTCAGAAGGATATCCATAATATACACAAAAACCCACTGGATGACACACCTGTAGCAGAGGTTTATCCTGCATCCACATACAGTAAAATAGTCCTTTCCATATTTTTAATAATTCTTCTTGGCTGAAGCCACCTAGAGTGCAAAAAAACCAAAAATTATGCATAAGAAAAAAAAGACACTTCCACCAAACGTTTACAAGCAGATTTCTCATTTTCCCCTCACCCTCTTCCACCCCTTTAAATTCCTTTTGGGCAGACATTTTTTTCTCCTATTTTGAATGGAACTGAAGCTAATATGACGGTTTTGCATATGGAAAAATGTGGTTAATGCAGTGATACAGTGCCTTTAAGCCTCCAGTTTGTCTCATATAAAGTATATAGTACATTAACATGGGTTTTGAAGAAGTCAGATGGGAAAAACCTATTAGTTCATTCTGATCCATCCCCCTGCCAGCACAGCATTGCACTAAAAGAAAACATACTATAGGGAACAAAGTCCCAGTGTTATTTTTAAGTGAGGGCATCATATTTAATATTGCATGGAAAGGATGAGAGGGGAAGAGAAAGACTAAGTACCAACCAGGGAGAGTAAGTGACTTTCTCTGCACTAAGAAACACGAACGCCCAATCTATACATTCAGAATGGGTCTGTATTTTGGAATCTTATTTTAATGTGGTTCAAACACTGAACTGATTTCTCAATGGTCAGCAGACGTGGATGGGATAAAACTATGTTAGAACGGAGATCGCTGAATCACATTTAATATTTTTGAGCATGACTCAGCCCTAAACATAGATAACGAGGAGTGCTTGTGGCACCTTAGAGACTAACAAATTTATTTGGGCATAAGTTTTCGTGGACTAAAACCCCTTCATCTGATGAAGTGGGTTTTAGCCCACGAACGCTTATGCCCCAATAAATTTGTTAGTCTCTAAGGTGCACAAGGACTCATTATTTTTGCTGATATAGACTAACATGGCTACCACTCTGAAACCTAAACATAGATAGTAATTAAGTTATTTTGATTGTAGTGAGAGTTGAACTCTTACCAATAGAAACCCCATGCACCGCACTGCAAAAGTTATGTTTATATTAGAACAAAGTGTTTCTTTTCCTGAGCTTGCACAGCTCCTTTTTTTCTGGTTGAAAACACACTCTCCACTGTGTTTTCCTTTTAATTTGATACACTGAAGTAGCATTCCCTTTCTGTTTCGTAATCTCCTACATCAACACGGACTGTTCATTCTTTCTCCTTCCCACTGTATCTTACCACTTCTATGTACACATATTGCTAAATTTCCCTGGACCATGTTTTTAATAAAAGTTTCACTTTATATGTAGCACAAGTCAAGAGATACCTCTTAAAGGGCACCTATATGTGAGTCTCTAGTTATCAGCAAAATATGGCATATTCCCTTTTTTATTAAATCAAGCTGCACAAACAAATATAATGAAAATATTTTAGTCACAAATTAAACTTGAGGTACATTACTACCTCTTTATTTTAATTGTTCAGAGTCTTTCTGATAGTACTAAAAATTCAAGAGTCTCTAATTTTGACTAGAATTTGTGCAGTTGTCTTACACTCAATTCCAAGATATGGCATGTGGACTTCTAAGAAAAGTAACTAGAATCAGTGGAGCCAGTTGAACACCTACATATTTTAGGTTCTCTATTATTAGTGATGCTAAAAATAGTGCTCAGAGCCTTTTAAGTATAGCAGAGTGATACTAAGGTTTAGGATAGGATTTATCACCACAAGACTTGAGTGCTAGTTGAGAGTCCCTATCACTACTGTACCATATCAAACACACATTTCAGCCTGATCCACCAACATTTCCAAATACAGGAAATAGAAGTGGGTGAGAGAAACATGCAAAGTGCTACATGTGAGCCTTGAAAAACCATCAGGCTCAGATCGTAAGTTGTAATCAAAGGAGACTTATACTCAACATCAACATTTTAAAGCTGTGCCAGCTTCAGCCATCCAAGCAAATGTTCAGAAAAGATGGTGTTTTGAGACAATAAAACTGCCTTTTAGCTGGTATATAGCTACATGAGCAAGTTATGGGAATATCTCAGCAGGATCTGCTCCTCCAAAATCTCGACAAAATTAAACAGCTCCCTAGCAACTGTAAATGAGATGTGACTATCAAGCCAATGCATCTTCAGTAGAATTCAAGGTAGACCAACCTTCTGAAGATAAAAAATGGCCATATATAAATTAAGAATTGTTATTTGGAGTTTTACATAGATATCCTGTTATCGGTTATGTGTGGATTACAAAATAATAGTTTCGGGTTTTTGGCAGCTTCTCTGAAACACAGGCTTTGCTACTTGAAAGACATTTTTTCATATGGATACTGAACCTGGGTCTGCTGCTTTACACCATTTTAAGTACACTACGGTCAACAATTTACAATAGTGTAACAGAAAGAAGGTCTGAGTGTATGTTCAACCTTCATTAGAGAGTCATGACTGCTGCCTCCATAATAAGGCCTGTCACAGATTATGCCAGTTGTTACATTTTGAAAAGGTCAAGGGGAACTTTTTCATGGGTAAGGAGACAGACTTTTAAAACATTTTTATTTCACAAGGGTAACATTTAGAATGCAACACTATCAATTCCTCATGCTCTTTTCCCACAGGTGGATTATTAAAATATCATCACTTCATGTGTATGTTATAACTGAACCCCCTATATTAGTGATCGTAGCGTGCATCAGATGAGGCCTGCATTAAGTTATAGATATCTTGTTGTGAAGGGGCAGTGTTTCAGTTAGTGCGGGTACAAATAGATAGTTAGCTATAGCTCAGAAATGGCCCTTCTACAGTGTGGGGGGATGTTGCCCTGGGTTATCTGCAAACCTGCAGTGTAGACAGAGTGACGTGTATGCAAGCCCATAACCCTCTCCTTGGATTGTGGCGAAGTCCTGGACGGAGTAAAAACATGCTTAGTCTGTCTACACTAAGGGTATGTCTTCACTACCCGCCGATCTATCCAATGGGGATCGATTTATCGTGTCTAGTCTAGACATGATAAATTGACCCCCGAGCGCTCTCCCGTAAACTCCTGTACTCCGGCGCCATGAGAGGCGCAAGCAGAATCGACAGGGGAGCGGCAGCAGTTGACTCACTGCAGTGAAGACACCACAGTAAGTCGATCTAAGTATGTCAACTTCAGCTACGTTAAATCACATAGCTGAAGTTGCGTAACCTAGATCGACCCCCCCCCCCAGTGTAGAACAGGGCTAAGAGGTCAAAACAGACCGCAACATGTGTAGCGAGGTGGAAAGAGGACCTAAAATCCCTCTTTCCACTATAATTGCAGCTGAATAGTAAGGCATGCAATATGGTTGTGCACCAATCTTGTTATAATATGGCCTGGTATTGCTAACATTGATGGGACTGAATTCTGCCCATACTAGCTATACCAAGACATTTTCTAACAAGTTTGGTACACAGTCATATTGTAAATGGGCGCTCCCATGTACAATTGAAGTGTAGACCCTATTGAATTGTCAGGCAAAAAACATGTAACAGCTATGAATTACACCCATTCATCTCAGGGTAGGTCTATACTGCAATGGTACAGCTATGGAGCTGCACCTGTGCTGCTGTAATGCCATAACGTAGATGCTTCTGACATTGATGGAAGGAGTTTTTCTGCTGATGTAGTTAATCCATCTCTCCCCAAGGCAGTAGCCAGGTAGACAGAGGAATTCTAGCTGCATTTACACTGGGGATTAGGTCAGCATACCTATAGCATTCAGGATGCAAAGTTTTATAGAGCTGACATAGCTAGGTCGATCTAATTTTTAAGCGTAGATTAGGCCTCAGTCTGTTGTCAACTCTAAAGCGTGTTGTCACTTAACGTTTCCTCAGCCATCCAACTAGGGTGCTTCATTTGCGAGCTCAAATGCTTGTATCCATCTGGCAACCATAACTAGGTTGCATGCAGTTTCAAAACATAAATTCAATGAACAAGCTTAAAAAATTGATTCTGGTTCTAGTGATACTCCCCATTTTGAACACAGAATCTCTCTGAAACCTGTAATATTTCTAAAGCCGCAAAAAACTTAAGTGCACCCACCGTACATATGGCCCACTGAGGAAATGTGATTGTCCATGTTATAATACTTGAAGTTTCTATGCTCTTAAGAGCTGCTAATCATCCCCTCCATACTTATAGAACTATATTTCAGGGAAAATACTTCCTGTGGTAAAAGTCAATTAAAAATAATATAAAATAAGGACATTGGCAATACTAATCCTCCCTAGAAAAGATGGGAGAGTACAAGACATCCCACTCTCATCTCAGCAGTAGCATCTCTTACTCTCTCCTAATTTGGCCCTGCTGTACCACACACGTGTCAACCCCACATCTCCATTCTCAGAGGCTCCCAACAACTCCACGTGCCTCTCTCACACATTCTATGACTCCACTTCCTTTTCCTAACCCCACTGGCCCTCAGCAGTCTGCTGCCAGTGCCGTTGCCAATCCCATATGCCTGCCCTACCTACCCTCATTCTCTAATGTCGATGCCTCCTATAGCACCATGTGCTTGCCTCAGTCGCTCCGACCCTTATCCCAGTCATGTGCGTCTCCTACGCCCACCGCGTCTCCGCAAAGTTGCCACTGCCCCCACTACTCGTCTCCCCTACCCACCCTGAGGCTGCCTGCCCCAGCACCACGTGCCTGTCCCACCGCCGCCGCCCAGCACCACGCGCCTCTCCCAGTCTTTACCCGCCGGGCTCTGGGTCCTGAGGCTGATGTAGCCGCGCAGCTTCTTCACCGCCCGGTCCCGGCTCCGCTTCTCGTTGGCAGCCAATCTCTGCGCGAACTGGATCTCGGGCGGCTGCACGGCGGCAGCAGCAGCGGCGGCAGGAGCCATGGTCCCTGCTCCACCATCCCCCTTCGCTCCCCCGCCCTCTGCTGGGTAGAAGGCGTCCCTCCCGCCGGCCCGCTGGAACCGGCTGACGCGTTCCATCGAACGCCCGCTGATTGCGTCACAATCGCTCTCTGTCGCAAAAGTTCCAGGTCTCTCCGGGGAGGGTTCTGCTCTTAAAGGGCTAGTAGTCACTTGGAAAGGTGCTTCCTCCTGCTGGGAAAATGTGCCGGTTGCTTTGTGCCACTACACACTACGTACATTTTAACGATCCCCTCCAAATGGCTTCCGTAGAAGCGGTGCCCAAAGTCCCCTCGCACTTTTGCTGGATACAGATGCTTTTCAGAATATAAAGCACTATCTCGTCCCTCCGGCCACTGGGCACTGCGTTGCTTGAAACTCTAGATTAGGAGAAACAGCTTCAGGGACTGAAAAATCCAGGCAAACAAGCCCCACAGGTGAAAAGTGAATGAGTTTAGGTTTTTGACAGAAATCTGAAAGCCCCTCTTTAACAAAAAACGTTCCCCTACAATTCTAATGTTTATTTTAAATATATTAGTCATCTCTTTGCTTTGTATCAACTGCTCTGACCATCACTGCCAACTCCTATTAAGGTACACAAATATTATTATTTCCATTTTACAAATGGGGATGACAGACAGCAAACAACGTAGCCATTGCTACAAATGGATATATACAGGTGAGTCATGCCTTCCTGTCTCCAACTATTGGCGTGGGCATCACCCACATAGAGAAATTGTCATGGTCAGGAGGGCCTTGAATTACGGAAAGTCAAGAAGTCTCTTGTAGGGACTCAAGTTGAATTTAGATCCCCTAAACGCCAGTGCAGTGCCTTAATCACAAGACAGTGCTTTCTACTTTACAATTACACAGTGTTTTTTAACTTCAAAACGTTATATGGAAAACAGAGTCTGTATATGCAGTTATAATGCCAAATCAAGAAGAGATTGCCTAGATCTGGTCTTCTATTCTCATAAAATACTGCAATATATTGTCAGTCCACAGAATCCAAAACACACAGGCCCAGGCTCAATGGGAGTTAGGCACCTAAATAGCTGAGGATTACTGCCTGCAAAAACAGAGACAGTACACTTGACATGCTAATTTTTCTACATTCTTTCAACAGCACATACCTCTGATTTTTTCTTTCAGACTATGTATTTTTTCTAATCTTCCAGATATCATGTCATGCACATTAAGCAAGTACATGAAAAAGAAAATGCAAAATGTTTTGAATATTTACCTTAAGTTGTTAATTTATTTGGGGGAAATAGATCAGTTTTGGAAGTTACTCTGCTCAAAAATGACTCTTGCCAAGTGAAAGCCAGGGAACTTCATCCTGCAATAAATTCTGTGTGGCTGGACCTAGCTACAGGTTTGGGGCCCAGCTAAAGTTGTAGCCCTAAATGTTTGTAACAAAAGAGTGAATTCTGACTTTTACTCAGACCTTGTGACTACCTTCTACTTTAAGGCACACAATCAATTTTAAGTTTCAGAGTAGCAGCCGTGTTAGTCTGTATCCGCAAAAAGAACAGGAGTACTTGTGGCACCTTAGAGACTAACAAATTTATTAGAGCATAAACTTTCGTGGACTACAGCCCACTTCTTCGGTATGCATCCGAAGAAGTGGGCTGTAGTCCACGAAAGCTTATGCTCTAATAAATTTGTTAATCAATTTTAAATTCACACTTCTGTTTGAAACTGTTTATATCTTCTATAGTTACAAGTAATATCTAAGATTACTAGAAATGACAGAGGAATAAATATTTTTTTTTTCCAGCTTGCTTACTTTGTGCATTTGACAACACTTAAGGCTCCATCCTATAAGCTGTTCCACAGGGACAGTGGTAAAATCACAAAGAGTAGAGGCAGTATTCAGGGGTAAGTGTATAAAAAATTAAATGTTGTTTAATTAAAACTGACTAGATTGCAAATTGGCAGTGTCTTTGTAACCTCTCTCATGCTTAAGCTTAAAACATTTTAACAATTTCTGTGATTCCTCCATTAAGCCCAGTGTTGTAATTAATTATATTTTTAAAAGGTTGTAATGGTGATCTGGGGAATTACAGATCAGTAAGACTTACATCTATACCTGGCAAATTATTTGAAACAATGATTAAAAAAAAAAAAAAAAGCACCTGGAAGGTCATGGTATGATGATAGGGTCTAACCAGCATGGTTTCCACACAAGAAAATAATGTCTCACTAATCCCTTACAGTTCTTTGAACACATTGGTAAAGCAGTGGATAAAGGAGAACCAGATGACAATTTATTTAGATGTCCAAACAGGTCTTTGACAAAGTCCCACACAAAAGACTATAAGAACCTAAGCAGTCATGGGGTAAGAGGCAAAGCATTGTTATGGATCAAAAATTGGCTAGGAGAAAGTAAGCAAAGAGTAGGATTAGTTGGTCTTCCTTAGGGTAAAAAGTTAACAGGGTGCCTTCAAATTCCAGAGTAGGCCCTGTAGTATTAAACAATGGTCTGGAAATAGTGGTGAGAAGTGAGGTGTAAAAGTTGCAATGACAAAGTTATTTAGGTTAGTCAGGAACAGAGAGGACTGTGATGAACTTCAGAGAGACATCAACAAGCTAGGCAAATAGGCAACAAAATGGTGAATAAAATTCAGTATTGATAAATGCAAGTAATATATACTGAAGGGAAAAGAGTCTAGATTAACTCTCTCAACCCAGGACAAGGACCTGGACATCACTATGAACAGCACAATGAAGCCTTTGGCTTCAAGAAGTTAGTAAAATAAACAAAAAAAGAGACTGATGGACAATTATATGAAGAATATGGTAAACATTTTGAAAATAATATTAAAGTTGATGTTTCAAGGCTTAAACCAATTTTTTAGCTATCAGAAACTAGGATGAGCACTAATGTGGGACAGGGCAGGTTATCCCACATCTGCCTACAAAGCTCTTACACTTTGCTCTGAAGCATCTTGTGCTGGCCAGTGTCAGAGATGATACTGGACTAGTAGGGCCAGAGACCCGATTCAGTATGGCACTGGCACTCCCTATGTTACATTGGCCTCATTACCACTACAAAAGTGATTTTTCCTCCCTTGGTATTCTACTGTTGAGAATATCCCACTTCCACTTTAATTAAATGGTCTCGTTAGCACTGACCCCTCACTTGGTAAGGCAACTCCTATCTTTTCATGTACTGTGTATATATACCTGCCTACTGTATTTTATACTCCATGCATCTAATGAAGTGGGTTTTAGCCCACAGAAGCTTACAGCCAAATAAATTTGTTAGTATCTAAGGTGCCACAGGCAGTCCTCATTGTTTTTGTTGATACATACTAACAGAGCAGGGGGAGGGATAGCTCAGTGGTTTGAACACTGGCCTGCTAAACTCAGGGTTGTGAGTTCAATCCTTGAGGGGGCCATTTAGGGATCTGGGGCAAAAGCAGTACTTGGTCCTGCTAGTTAAGGCAGAGGGCTGGACTTCATGACCTTTCGAGGTCCCTTCCAGTTCTAGGAGATGGGATATCTCCATTAATTATTATTATACACCTACCCCTCTGAAACATCAAACAGCTGCACTTTGTAGAAAATCCAAGTTGCCTGCTTTCATTCCTCTTCCTATTGACTTTACTTATTGTTACTAGCTAAAGTCCCACTCGCCTGTTTGTTCCTTTGGAGCTGAAACCTCCATAGGTATCAGTAGCCACCTAAAAACCAGCCCCCAGCACCAGAGCCATCCCTACCCACACAGCAGTAACGTCTGTGCCCATCCCAGGCACAACGGGCGCTAGCAATAGGGCAGGTCCTTATACCAACCCCCTTCAAACGCTCCCCCTTGATTGGCCAGCGTTGCCCACCGTCTGCTCCCCAAACACGCGCTCGCCCCTCTCCCAGCTACCGAGCGAGCCCAGGCACCCATGGGGGCGGGGCCCACCCGCTTAGGCGCAGCTCAGGGTAGGGGGTGCCCCGCCCCTCCCCTCCCGCAGCGGGCCCGGCGCTCACGGGCAGCGGTTCCAACCAAGCCCGGAACCCGCCAGGCTCCGCCCCTCGCCTACGTGACACTGGGAGGGCGGGGCGTTCAGGGGAGTCACGTGGCGCAGAGACGCGTGGCTGGTGGCGGCGCTGCTGAGGTCCTCGCGCCTCGCGGCAGAGGGGCGAGGCCGGCACTATGAAGCGGAGCGCGCGCCCCGCAGGGGACGGGCAGGTAGAGCGGGCGGCGCCCCCCGCCTTCTCGCGCAACCCCGGGGAGGTGGCAGCGAGGGGCCCGGCCTAGGCCTCCCGCCCACAAAGTGGGGAGCGGGGCGTGTCCCCAGGTGTGGGCGGGGGAGCAGCGCCCTGACCCAGGCTGTGCAGGGAGGCACAGGGGCGCTGAGAGAAACAATCTGGCCAGGGAGGGGTGGCCTGACTGCCTAGGGGCTGGAGGTGACTTTAAAGTGTGGAGAGAAATGTTGCAGGGCGGTTCTTGCACGTGGGAGTTTTTGATCTTACACAGACCTGAAAAAGCTCGAAAACGTGTCTCTCTCACCAAAAGAAGTTGGCCCATTAAAAGATATTACCTCACCCACCTTGTGTGTCGCTAGTTAGTTATGAAGCAGCCATTGCCACACAGCAGCTGAGCACCACACGGTACCTTTGTGCATTAGAGAAATAGTAACCCCGTTTCTCAGTTGGAGAACTGAGACACACAGTTAAATGATCTGCCCACTATTGCACAGGGAAGTTTGCGGCAGTGTCAGGAATTGATCCTAACAGGGCTTCTGAGTCTAGACTGGGGCCTTAATCACAAAACCATCCTTCTTTCCTCTGCAAAATAGTTTGTATCTAGTTACTTTCTTTTAAAAAAATATTCCAACATGTGGGAGGTTTGAAAATACTCATTTCTGAGTGGAGGAAAGAAAATTAAACTTGGCTGCTGTAATTGTCATGTTGCATGAGATGAACTATATTCACTGAGAGAACCGTAAATTAGAATTTTCTCAATTTAACATCTCAATCCAAATGTTCCAATAACAGGCTTTTTAAAATTTAGCGTTCAATACTGAATATATCCATCTTTGACACCAATTCCAAATTGCTTTCCATTTTTCTTGAAACTACTGATTTGCTGTTTCATCTTTGTTTGATCACTTATCTACCCAGTCCACTGATTGGTCCCAGTGTTCATCTAAAGTAGGGGTCGGCAACCTTTCAGAAGTGGTGTGCCAAGTCTTCATTTTAACGTTTTTAGAAGGTCTCTTTCTATAAGTCTATAATATATAACTAAATTATTGTTGTATGTAAAGAAGGTTTTTAAAATGTTTAAGAAGCTTCATTTAAAATTAAATTAAAATGCAGATCCCCCTGGACTGGTGGCCAGGACCCAGGCAGTGTGAGTGCCACTGAAAATCAGCTCATGTGCCGCCTTCTGCATGTGTACCATAGGTTGCCTACCCCTGATCTAAAGTCTTGCTGCCCCATTTATCTTCCCCTCCCTCTGAGTCCCTTGAGATTTAATTCATTTTAATATTTATTATTTGTAATATGGTAGCACTTAGAGACCCCAATGTTGTTGATGGGCACTGTACAAACATATGACAAAGAGATGTTTTCTGCCCTGAAAAGCTTACAGTCTATGTAAAGAATGTTACTTTAATATTTTCATTTTCACTCTGTTGCCTGAACCAGAACAACTGGGATTTTGTTAAATGCAAGACAGCACGGGTGTGTTTTTGAAGTGGGGGTGGTGGTTGGGGGGAACCGCTAAAGAAACAAACAAACAAACTGAGAAGTAAAAATGAAGAGAAGCATAGAAAAAGAGAGAAGAGAAAGAGGAGGAAGCAAGCAACCGAGAAGGGAGAGGAAATAATAGAAAAGGTGTGGGAGACATACAAATGCCATAGGTGTTGTCCTGATAGTTTAGTGGCAATGCATACTTGGAATGACCCTCACTCCCTCATCCAGCTGGAGGTGGGAATGTTGCAGAGACAACTTAGCACTTTAGGGAAAAGGCTGCATGTATAGTTCTTTAGCAACCCCTTGTGGCTGACTGAAGGAAGTTTGTATGCAGTGTTGTAGTCATGCTGGTCCCAGGATATTAGAGACAAGGTGGGTGAGGTAATATATTTTATTGCGCCAACTTCTGTTGGTGAGAGAGACACGTTTTTGAGCTTAAACAGAGCTCTTCTTCAGAAGGAAGTTTGACAGGTTTGAGGGGGAACTGTTTTCACTAGAGGTTTCTTGCCAGCATGATAGTTGCTGGCTTATTTTAAAAATTAACTGACCAGTGTGGGCATGCAGCTGTTAGGGCAGGTGGATTTGCAAGGCAAGAGGTGATAATCAGTTGCCTATCTATTTGCAAATTTTTCAGGGTTACTATCTGAACATCTCTGACTAGTACACATCAAATAAAGATTGGGGGATTTCAACATATCTCTAAAAACAACAAGGAGTCTGGTGGCACCTTAAAGACTAACAGATTTATTTGGGCATAAGCTTTCGTGGGTAAAAACCTCACTTCTTGATCTGAAGAAGTGAGGTTTTTACCCACGAAAGCTTATGCCCAAATAAATCTGTTAGTCTTTAAGGTGCCACCAGACTCCTTGTTGTTTTTGTAGATACAGACTAACACGGCTACTCCCTGATACTTGAACATATCTCTAGTTTTGTGTCCTTTTTGGTAGGTGAGGTAGTCCCCTAATGCAAGGTTCTTGGAGAGGGAGAAGGGGAGAAATTAAGGTTCCTGGAAGGATGTTCCCTCCTGTCCCCCCTAAAAGAGCAGAATTTAAATAAAAAGGGGAAACGAGGGGAGAGAGAGACAACAAGAGAGACTTGTGGAAATGGACAGGATTGTAAGTAAAAAATTAGACACATATAATACAGAGTGATCAGAGTAGAAGAGAGTAAGAAATATGTTGCTTCATTCTAGGGAGAAAACATTTGTGGGGTTTTTTTTAAGCACCCAGTCTAGTCCTTGGATGTAACATAAATATTATAATTGGATTGGTGGTTGAAATAAGCAAAATATCACTCTGCAATTTTGCAATCCTGCCTTTTGAAAGCATGTTGGAGAACAGATATTCCAGACAAAGAAAGCTGAATCTCTTAGTGATAACTCTTGAATGTACAGCAGAGTTTTCAAGGCAGTGCAATGTGCACCTTCACTGCTGAGATTTAGAGTTCAGTCCTCAGTTTATTTTGAAACTGAGATTTTTTTTTTTAAATCGTGTTTTTTTTTTTAAAAAAACAGAGCTAATTTTCTCAGGCTGCAGAGTAGAAATGGATGCTATAGTAATAGTTAGGTAAAAGAAGAGGAATTGCATGACTCTTACTGGTCTTAACTCAGAATTTGCTTGTGTGTGTTTTTGGTTCATCATGAATGTTAATTTAATTTAATTGATCTTTTGTGGTGAATAGAAATATTTCCAATAGAACAACTATTATAGCAACATGGTTGGGGGGTGGTTCAGAAAACTTCTGAGTTCATTTAAAAATATGAAAGGTACAGCATAAGCCTTAGGACATTCTAAAGACAGTAGTTCAGCATGTGTATGACACTTGCTATTTTCAAAGTCCCGTGCTTTAAAAGACCACTAGATAACATTTCCTTTCAAAATAAAATTCTGTATTTCTGAACAGATATTGAACGGAGGGAGATGCATTTGTGGGAGTGAAGGAAGGATGTGTAACTAGCATACAAATGAGAGAATATTGCAGAGTAACAAAGATATCTGTGGTCTGTTCCATGTTTCAGAAGGCTGAGACCAAAGAGGAATTTGTTAAAGTCAGAAAGAGAGAGTTGGAGAGATTGACAACTGAAGTGATGCAGTTACGAGACTTCCTACCTAGAATACTGAATGGCGATGTCTTGGAGAGCTTCCAGAAATTGGATGTTATTGAAACAAGTAAGTTGCACCACATTAGCAGCAATCATAAATACTTCCAACACTGTTTAGAACAAACACAGCCCAGTTTGTACAGATGGCTATAGATTTTTGTTGACACATTCTGCTTAAATATTTTGTTAAAGGATAACCCTGGTGTTTTTCAAAATTTCAGAATTAGCTAGACATATGTCAATCAATTAAATTTTTAAAAAATCTTTTAAAATTAGTTAACTGAAGACAAGACCTTTATTGACTCACGTAAGCTACCATTTTCCTATCAAAAGACAGAAAGGAAGAGAGATTGGGACAGAAGAAACTCATTCTGCACTGAAAACCATGAGAGAAGTGCAACGGCAGATGAGGCTCCAAAGAAATTCAACCTTTTTGAACATAAGGCATATCTATCTGCTTCCCTTCAACTTTATATCACAAACTACTAGGTGTCGTGTCCATCCCCCGTCCCCCACTCCCCCGCCGCAAAATACAGGTTTTTTGAGATGGCAGAGGGTAACGCCTTTCCTATCCAAGCTCAACAGCTGTGGAGAAGAACTGAGGGAGACCATCAAAGAGGGCCAAATAGTAGTAAAGATGGTGCTGCCAGTGGCTGTTGATGCATCGTACATGGTTGCCAGATCCATGGTCATGGTCATTACACCTACATGGCTCTTGGTTGCAGACATCTGGTATTCCAAAAGAAGTACAAACTTCTATAAAAGACTTGTCCTTCAAGGAGATGAAGTACTTTAGTAACCAGATGGATGAAGTGCTCCATTCCTTCAAAGATTCAAGAGCTCTGCTGAGGTCAGTAGTAAACTATTCTCCAGTACCATACTATAAGCTGTTCTAAATACCAGCTCCTACACAACAAAGAATGTTATCCTATCCCCATAACTGCCAAGCAGAATAACCATCCAGGAAACAGCTTATTATTCCAGAAGAGACCCGTCATCTTCCATCGTGCACCCGAATCCCTTTCAGAGGCAGCAGGTTTGATGGGAGTGTTGGGAGCCTCATCAAGAGCAATCTGGAGTTGATCATCAGAAAATGCTTTACTCCCTTCCTGGGGGTGTGGCCAGAGATCACTGCTGACAAACGGGTGTTAAACATCATTGCCCACTGCTACCCATCCTCTTTCATTTTTTGCACCTTACCTACCACCTTCTACTGTCCCTCTTCAGGGACTGTTCTTGCGAGTGCCTGTTACAGAAAGAAGTGGCCTCTCGGAAGCCACAGAGAAGGTGCTGCAAGAGTACAGGGGTTACAGGCATGTGCTTTTAATTCTTCCTTATTATGAAGAAGAAAATGGGGTTTTCGTCCTATCCTACACCTGAGGAGACCAAACAAATATGTACACTGCCTCAGATTCAGGATTATTTCATCTCTTCAGGGTCAAGATCGGTTCATGGCTCTCAACTCACAAGACAGACTTCCATATAGCCACCATCCACCTGGCCCACAGGAAGTACCTGAGATTTACAGTGGGGCCTACTCACTAACAGAATAAGATATTGTTATTCTGGCTCGTCACATCACCAAGAGACTTCACAAAATGCCTAACTGTGGTGATGGCAGCAGTGCACCTGAGAAAGAGGGTCATCCATATCTAGTCATGGCCAGATGATGAGTTAATTGGAGGCAGCTCACGACAAGAGACATTGACAAGTTTCAGTTAAATCCTCTGTCCGTTTTCCCAGCTGTATTTCCGGGAAATGTCCCTGTGGCTCGCCACCTCCCCAGCTTCCATTGGCTGGGAACGGCAAACCGCGGCCATTGTGAGCTGTGGGGAGCCGTGCCTGCAGACGGACAACATCAGCAAAATGTCTCGCAGCCCGCAAGCAGATTACCCTGATGGGCCGCATGTGGCCCATGGTCTGCAGATTGCCCACCACTGGCCTAATGTATACTTACTGGCCAGAGGACTTATGTCAGCGTGGGACCTCAGTGTTATTCTCCTAAAATTTATGGAGCACACCCCCCGCTTTTGAGCCTGTCTCTTACTGTGCTCCATCCACCATCTCTCAAAACAATCTTTTTTTGGTGGCCACTAGCCAGCAGAGTGTGTGAGCTTCAGGCGCACAACTGAACCCCCATACACATTGTTTCACACAGACAATGTGGTACTGGGATCTTATGAAGATTCATATCCAAAATGGTTTCTGAGTTCCAGTTAAGTCAATTCATTAACTTACCTCACAAAACAACACTCAAGACAAAGGGAGAAGGAACTACACGGTCTGGATGTATCCAGAGCTCTTTGAAATTATACTGACAGGAATACATTTTTCAAAATGTCCTCTAATCAGTTTTGGCTACAGCTGGTTGTTTCATTGGAAAGTTTGTCAAACTGGATAACACGAAGTGTCTTGACATGTTACCAGTTGGCTGGTGTACCTCCCCCACCAAATATTAAGGCTCACTCCCTCAGAACTCAAACAACATCTTCTGCAATTGCCTTATATTTCTCAAGCATTATTCCAAATTTGGGAGAGCAGTACTCCAATTTTGATTTGACTGACACAGCTGATACTCCTCATTCATACCATCTGGAGAAGATACTGTTTGCGAGTCACATACAGTAGGATCCACGCTGGCACATACTTGAAGAAGAAAGAATAGATACGTCCCTAAAGTAACTGTGGTTGATGTCATGACTTGCCTCCTTCCCTGCTTGTCAGACTCCTCAGCAGCACAGGCTTTGAGTTGCGAGGGAACTGAGGGAGGATTGCACCCAGTCTGCCCTTTATGCCCTCGTGCAGGAGCATAAGGAGGCACAAGGTGCATCTATAACTCTGACAATCACTGCTGTTCAGAAAACATTCCGAGCTTGTGCGCAGGAGGGGCATGTGCACTTACAATAGGATCCACACTGACTGAAGAATCACAGTTACCGTAGGGTAAGTAAGTAATTCTTTCTTTGTGTGGCAGTAAAGAGAGCCACTTTAAGAACATAAGAACGGCCATACTGGTCAGACCAAAGGTCCATCTAGCCTAGCATCCTGTCTTTCGTCAGTGGCCAATGCCGGGTGCCCCAGAGGGAATGAACAGAACAGGTAATCATCAAGTGATCCATCCCCTGTCGCCCATTCCCAGCTTCTGGCAAACAGAGGCTAAGGATATAATAACATAATAGCCATTGATGGACCTATCCTCCATGAATTTATCTAGTTCTTTTTTGAACCCTGTTATAATCTTGGCCTTCACAACATCCTCTGGCAAAGAGTTCCACAGGTTGACTGTGTGTTGTGTGAAAAAATACTTCCTTTTGTTTGTTTTAAACCTGTTTGCTATTAATTTCATTTGGTGGCACCTAGTTCTTGTGTTATGAGAAGGAGTAAATAACACTTATTTACTTTCTCCACACCAGTTATGATTTTATAGGCCTCTACCATATCCCCCCTTAGTCGTCTCTTTTCCAAGCTGAAAAGTCCCAGTCTTATTAATCTCTCTTCATATGGCAGCTGTTTCATACCACAATCATTTTTGTTGCCCTTTTCTGAATCTTTTCCAATTCCAAAATATATATATTTTTTGAGATGGGGCGACCAGATCCTTACGTAGTATTCAAGATGTGGGCGAACCATGGATTTATATAGAGGCAATATGATATTTTCTAAATTATTATCTATCCCTTTCTTAATGATGCCCAACATTCTGTTTGCCTTTTTGACTGCCGCTGCACATTGAGTGGATGTTTTCAGAGAATTATCCACAGTGACTTCAAGATCTCTTTCTTGAGTGGTAACAACTAATTTAGACCCCATCATTTTATATGTATAGTTGGGATTATGTTTTCCAATGTGCATTACTTTGCATTTATCAACATTGAATTTCATCTGCCATTTTGTTGCCCAGTCACCCAGTTTTGAGAGATCCTTTTGTAGCTCTTTGCAGTCTGCATGGGACTTCACTATCTTGAGTAGTTTTGTATCATCTGCAAATTTTGCTACCTCATTGTTTACCCCCTTTTCCAGATCATTTATGAATATGTTAAATAGGACTGGGCTCAGTATAGACCCCTTGGGGACACCACTATTTACCTCTCTACATTCTGAAAATGGACCATTTATTCCTACCCTTTGTTTCCTATCTTTAAGCAGTTACCAATCCATGAGATGACTTTCCCTCTCATCCCATGACTGCTTACTTTGTTTAAGAGCCCTTGGTGAGGGACCTTGTCAAAGGCTTTCTGAAAATCTAAGTACACTATATCCATTGGATCCCCCCTTGTCCACATGCTTGTTGACTCCCTCAAAGAATTCTAGTAGATTGGTGAGGCATGATTTCCCTTTACAAAAACCATGTTGACTATACCCCAACAAATTATGTTCATCTGTGTATCTGACAGTTTAGTTCTTTACTATAGTTTCAACCAGTTTGCCGGCCTGTAATTGCCAGGGTCACCTCTGGAGCCACTTTGTTCTTTCCCAGTGAGTTGTGGGAGAACTAGTCTGTCCTTCTGAGCACATGGGGGCACTGGAGGAAGTTTTTAAAATTAATTTTTTCCCTTCAGAATTTCACAGTTCGTTATTCAAATATAAGAGAAATTAATATTTAAAGTGATTATTCAGTTGACTAAATGGTACTCTATGTTTAGAGAGGAGACCTGGTCCTGGTCTCTCATTCTGCAGATTGCAGTGGGTGAGACTGTCCTATGAAGACAGCCCACCTAGTGATGCAGGCTAGTTTGAAGTGGCATGGGGCTAATCTCTTGATTTGTTAGCATTATAATTGTGATAGGTTGGATCACCCCCTTGGGGCTACCAGCTGATGTGTCAAGACTACTACTGCCCCTGCTTTCCCTGCCCGCTTGGGACTCCAGCACCCTGTCTTGTTGAGCCAGACACGCCAGTTTGCTCCAATACAGACCCAGGGTCTGAACCACGTGCCCCAAAGCTGCAGACTTAACTGAAAGCAATTTAAGAAGCATTCTTGTCTTTAACACTCAGATGCCCAACTCCCAATGAGATCCAAACCCCAAATAAATCCGTTTTACCCCGCATAAAGCTTATATAGGGTAAACTCATAAATTGTTCGCCCTCTATAACACTGATAGAGTGATATGCACAGCTGTTTGCCAACCCTCTCCCCCCCCCTCCCCCGGTATTAATACATACTCTGGGTTAATTAATAAGTAAAAAGTGATTTTATTAAATACAGAAAGTAGGATTTAAGTGGTTCCAAGTAATAGCAGACAGAACAAAGTGAATTACCAAGCAAAATAAAATAGAACACGCAAGTCTATGTCTAATAAATCCGTTTTACCCCGCATAAAGCTTATATAGGGTAAACTCATAAATTGTTCGCCCTCTATAACACTGATAGAGTGATATGCACAGCTGTTTGCCAACCCTCTCCCCCCCCCTCCCCCGGTATTAATACATACTCTGGGTTAATTAATAAGTAAAAAGTGATTTTATTAAATACAGAAAGTAGGATTTAAGTGGTTCCAAGTAATAGCAGACAGAACAAAGTGAATTACCAAGCAAAATAAAATAGAACACGCAAGTCTATGTCTAATAAATCCGTTTTACCCCGCATAAAGCTTATATAGGGTAAACTCATAAATTGTTCGCCCTCTATAACACTGATAGAGTGATATGCACAGCTGTTTGCCAACCCTCTCCCCCCCCCTCCCCCGGTATTAATACATACTCTGGGTTAATTAATAAGTAAAAAGTGATTTTATTAAATACAGAAAGTAGGATTTAAGTGGTTCCAAGTAATAGCAGACAGAACAAAGTGAATTACCAAGCAAAATAAAATAGAACACGCAAGTCTATGTCTAATAAATCCGTTTTACCCCGCATAAAGCTTATATAGGGTAAACTCATAAATTGTTCGCCCTCTATAACACTGATAGAGTGATATGCACAGCTGTTTGCCAACCCTCTCCCCCCCCCTCCCCCGGTATTAATACATACTCTGGGTTAATTAATAAGTAAAAAGTGATTTTATTAAATACAGAAAGTAGGATTTAAGTGGTTCCAAGTAATAGCAGACAGAACAAAGTGAATTACCAAGCAAAATAAAATAGAACACGCAAGTCTATGTCTAATAAATCCGTTTTACCCCGCATAAAGCTTATATAGGGTAAACTCATAAATTGTTCGCCCTCTATAACACTGATAGAGTGATATGCACAGCTGTTTGCCAACCCTCTCCCCCCCCCTCCCCCGGTATTAATACATACTCTGGGTTAATTAATAAGTAAAAAGTGATTTTATTAAATACAGAAAGTAGGATTTAAGTGGTTCCAAGTAATAGCAGACAGAACAAAGTGAATTACCAAGCAAAATAAAATAGAACACGCAAGTCTATGTCTAATAAATCCGTTTTACCCCGCATAAAGCTTATATAGGGTAAACTCATAAATTGTTCGCCCTCTATAACACTGATAGAGTGATATGCACAGCTGTTTGCCAACCCTCTCCCCCCCCCTCCCCCGGTATTAATACATACTCTGGGTTAATTAATAAGTAAAAAGTGATTTTATTAAATACAGAAAGTAGGATTTAAGTGGTTCCAAGTAATAGCAGACAGAACAAAGTGAATTACCAAGCAAAATAAAATAGAACACGCAAGTCTATGTCTAATAAATCCGTTTTACCCCGCATAAAGCTTATATAGGGTAAACTCATAAATTGTTCGCCCTCTATAACACTGATAGAGTGATATGCACAGCTGTTTGCCAACCCTCTCCCCCCCCCTCCCCCGGTATTAATACATACTCTGGGTTAATTAATAAGTAAAAAGTGATTTTATTAAATACAGAAAGTAGGATTTAAGTGGTTCCAAGTAATAGCAGACAGAACAAAGTGAATTACCAAGCAAAATAAAATAGAACACGCAAGTCTATGTCTAATAAATCCGTTTTACCCCGCATAAAGCTTATATAGGGTAAACTCATAAATTGTTCGCCCTCTATAACACTGATAGAGTGATATGCACAGCTGTTTGCCAACCCTCTCCCCCCCCCTCCCCCGGTATTAATACATACTCTGGGTTAATTAATAAGTAAAAAGTGATTTTATTAAATACAGAAAGTAGGATTTAAGTGGTTCCAAGTAATAGCAGACAGAACAAAGTGAATTACCAAGCAAAATAAAATAGAACACGCAAGTCTATGTCTAATAAATCCGTTTTACCCCGCATAAAGCTTATATAGGGTAAACTCATAAATTGTTCGCCCTCTATAACACTGATAGAGTGATATGCACAGCTGTTTGCCAACCCTCTCCCCCCCCCTCCCCCGGTATTAATACATACTCTGGGTTAATTAATAAGTAAAAAGTGATTTTATTAAATACAGAAAGTAGGATTTAAGTGGTTCCAAGTAATAGCAGACAGAACAAAGTGAATTACCAAGCAAAATAAAATAGAACACGCAAGTCTATGTCTAATAAATCCGTTTTACCCCGCATAAAGCTTATATAGGGTAAACTCATAAATTGTTCGCCCTCTATAACACTGATAGAGTGATATGCACAGCTGTTTGCCAACCCTCTCCCCCCCCCTCCCCCGGTATTAATACATACTCTGGGTTAATTAATAAGTAAAAAGTGATTTTATTAAATACAGAAAGTAGGATTTAAGTGGTTCCAAGTAATAGCAGACAGAACAAAGTGAATTACCAAGCAAAATAAAATAGAACACGCAAGTCTATGTCTAATAAATCCGTTTTACCCCGCATAAAGCTTATATAGGGTAAACTCATAAATTGTTCGCCCTCTATAACACTGATAGAGTGATATGCACAGCTGTTTGCCAACCCTCTCCCCCCCCCTCCCCCGGTATTAATACATACTCTGGGTTAATTAATAAGTAAAAAGTGATTTTATTAAATACAGAAAGTAGGATTTAAGTGGTTCCAAGTAATAGCAGACAGAACAAAGTGAATTACCAAGCAAAATAAAATAGAACACGCAAGTCTATGTCTAATAAATCCGTTTTACCCCGCATAAAGCTTATATAGGGTAAACTCATAAATTGTTCGCCCTCTATAACACTGATAGAGTGATATGCACAGCTGTTTGCCAACCCTCTCCCCCCCCCTCCCCCGGTATTAATACATACTCTGGGTTAATTAATAAGTAAAAAGTGATTTTATTAAATACAGAAAGTAGGATTTAAGTGGTTCCAAGTAATAGCAGACAGAACAAAGTGAATTACCAAGCAAAATAAAATAGAACACGCAAGTCTATGTCTAATAAATCCGTTTTACCCCGCATAAAGCTTATATAGGGTAAACTCATAAATTGTTCGCCCTCTATAACACTGATAGAGTGATATGCACAGCTGTTTGCCAACCCTCTCCCCCCCCCTCCCCCGGTATTAATACATACTCTGGGTTAATTAATAAGTAAAAAGTGATTTTATTAAATACAGAAAGTAGGATTTAAGTGGTTCCAAGTAATAGCAGACAGAACAAAGTGAATTACCAAGCAAAATAAAATAGAACACGCAAGTCTATGTCTAATAAATCCGTTTTACCCCGCATAAAGCTTATATAGGGTAAACTCATAAATTGTTCGCCCTCTATAACACTGATAGAGTGATATGCACAGCTGTTTGCCAACCCTCTCCCCCCCCCTCCCCCGGTATTAATACATACTCTGGGTTAATTAATAAGTAAAAAGTGATTTTATTAAATACAGAAAGTAGGATTTAAGTGGTTCCAAGTAATAGCAGACAGAACAAAGTGAATTACCAAGCAAAATAAAATAGAACACGCAAGTCTATGTCTAATAAATCCGTTTTACCCCGCATAAAGCTTATATAGGGTAAACTCATAAATTGTTCGCCCTCTATAACACTGATAGAGTGATATGCACAGCTGTTTGCCAACCCTCTCCCCCCCCCTCCCCCGGTATTAATACATACTCTGGGTTAATTAATAAGTAAAAAGTGATTTTATTAAATACAGAAAGTAGGATTTAAGTGGTTCCAAGTAATAGCAGACAGAACAAAGTGAATTACCAAGCAAAATAAAATAGAACACGCAAGTCTATGTCTAATAAATCCGTTTTACCCCGCATAAAGCTTATATAGGGTAAACTCATAAATTGTTCGCCCTCTATAACACTGATAGAGTGATATGCACAGCTGTTTGCCAACCCTCTCCCCCCCCCTCCCCCGGTATTAATACATACTCTGGGTTAATTAATAAGTAAAAAGTGATTTTATTAAATACAGAAAGTAGGATTTAAGTGGTTCCAAGTAATAGCAGACAGAACAAAGTGAATTACCAAGCAAAATAAAATAGAACACGCAAGTCTATGTCTAATAAATCCGTTTTACCCCGCATAAAGCTTATATAGGGTAAACTCATAAATTGTTCGCCCTCTATAACACTGATAGAGTGATATGCACAGCTGTTTGCCAACCCTCTCCCCCCCCCTCCCCCGGTATTAATACATACTCTGGGTTAATTAATAAGTAAAAAGTGATTTTATTAAATACAGAAAGTAGGATTTAAGTGGTTCCAAGTAATAGCAGACAGAACAAAGTGAATTACCAAGCAAAATAAAATAGAACACGCAAGTCTATGTCTAATAAATCCGTTTTACCCCGCATAAAGCTTATATAGGGTAAACTCATAAATTGTTCGCCCTCTATAACACTGATAGAGTGATATGCACAGCTGTTTGCCAACCCTCTCCCCCCCCCTCCCCCGGTATTAATACATACTCTGGGTTAATTAATAAGTAAAAAGTGATTTTATTAAATACAGAAAGTAGGATTTAAGTGGTTCCAAGTAATAGCAGACAGAACAAAGTGAATTACCAAGCAAAATAAAATAGAACACGCAAGTCTATGTCTAATAAATCCGTTTTACCCCGCATAAAGCTTATATAGGGTAAACTCATAAATTGTTCGCCCTCTATAACACTGATAGAGTGATATGCACAGCTGTTTGCCAACCCTCTCCCCCCCCCTCCCCCGGTATTAATACATACTCTGGGTTAATTAATAAGTAAAAAGTGATTTTATTAAATACAGAAAGTAGGATTTAAGTGGTTCCAAGTAATAGCAGACAGAACAAAGTGAATTACCAAGCAAAATAAAATAGAACACGCAAGTCTATGTCTAATAAATCCGTTTTACCCCGCATAAAGCTTATATAGGGTAAACTCATAAATTGTTCGCCCTCTATAACACTGATAGAGTGATATGNGTTGGATGGGGCAGAAGTCGGGGGGGGGGGGCATCAGGGGGTGAGAAGCGGTGGGGGGAGGGATGATAGGGGGCAGGGCCGGGCCACGCCTGGCTGTTTGGGGAGGCACAGCCTCCCCTAACCGGCCCTCCATACAATTTCTGAAACCCGATGTGGCCCTCAGGCCAAAAAGTTTGCCTGCCCCGTGCTAGCTGCAACTCCAAGTGTGATTTGGCCTTCCTGATTTTACTCCTGCATGCCTGAGCAATATTTTTATACTCCTCCCTGGTCATTTGTCCAATCTTCCACTTCTTGTAAGCTTCTTTTTTGCGTTTAAGATCAGCAAGGATTTCACTGTTAGGCCAAGCTGGTCGCCTGCCATATTTACTATTCTTTCTACACATTGGGATGGTTTGTTCCTGCAACCTCAATAAGGATTCTTTAAAATACAGTCAGCTCTCCTGGACTCCTTTCCCCCTCATGTTATTCTCCCAGGGGATCCTGCCCATCAGTTCCCTGAGGGAGTCAGAGTCTGCTTTTCTGAAGTCCAGGGTCCTTATTCTGCTGCTCTCCTTTCTTCCTTGTGTCAGGATCCTGAACTTGACCATCTCATGGTCACTGTCTCCCAGGTTCCCATCTACTTTTGCTTCCCCTACTAATTCTTCCCTGTTTGTGAGCAGCTGGTCAAGAAGAGCTCTGCCCCTAGTTATACATTATCTTTAGAGCTTGGTCCTCCTGAAGTTCCAGTAGTTCCATTTCTATAGCAGATGTTTCTGTAATCACGGTTTTGGGAATCGGACAGCCATCGTTGATCACATCAACCTTTAAAGGGTTTACAAGAAAGGCGAAGCAGGATCACAGCTTCTGCAAGTCTTCAAACCTGGACTGAAAGTATCAAGCAATCCTTGTCAATTACCTCTGTATTCCTCGAGTTTGTGATCTTCTACTTCAATTTCAGGGAATGTTTTTACCTTACTTTTGAGTTGGGGAAAGTAGTTGAAGTCTCTTGACACTATGTTGCTGAAGGTTTAACTTGTTCTGAAAGCTGAATACTGTCTGAGTAAGGTCAGAAATAATCTTATCCTTCCCTTGGAGTGCCAAATTGAGAGTTTGCAGATGCTGCATAATATCCGCGAAAAACATCAGATTCTGCATCCATTGCTCATCTTTCAGTTTTGGATAGGACTTTTCTTTTTCTTCAAGGAAAGCATTGAAAAGCTCCAGCAGTTCCACAAACTTATTTAAGACATTGCTGGTTGATAACCGCCTCACAATACAGTAGAAAGAGATGTCATTAGGTTTGTCTTCAAGATCCAGCTTTTCAACGAAATTTTTGAGCTGTTGATGAGTCTTCCCATTCGAGCAGATGAAATTGACAAATTCTAGGACCGTTTTTGTAATATTTTTGTACTTGAAGTATCTGCCTGTGAGGTGTTTACAGTGGATGATAAAATGAACAGGGAGAAACTCTGGAAATTTGGGATTGCTTTTCAAGAGTCCGATAAGGCCTACTTTTTCCCCCCTACCATGGCAGGTACTCCATCCATTGCTACACTGACAAGTTTATCCAGTGGTACATGGGCATTTGTCAATGCTTTGTCAAGTGCATTCTTTATGTCAACACCACGGGTTGTTTCTTTTAGCGCCACTAAGTCCAACATTTCTTCTTTCACAATTACATACACGGAAACATAGCGAACAAATATAGCTAGTTGTGATCTATCTTGTATATCATGGATTCATTGACAGGTGGAATGCTAGCGAATTCTTTAGATCGTTTTGCATCTTGCATGCAACATCAGCACTGATCTGGGAGATCCGCCTCTCCATAGGGTGGCGCGAAATTGGAATTTGCTTTATTGGTTGTTGAAGTTTTGTGTTACTTGGATCTAAAATTGCAACCACTTCTGCAGTATTCTTCTTAACAAACTCTCCATCACAAAATGGACATTTAGCACAAGCGATATTCCATGACATAACAAAACTAGCTTTGGTCATTGTGTCAGCTTCCTTACTGAACACAGAAAAGTAGTTGACTGTTTAGGCGTGATTTTAATGCAGTTAGCTTGTTCTTCCTTAATTCTGATTCAGGAGTGTATTTGGACAAAAAGTTATTATGATTAGTTTTGTGGTGAGGTTTCAAGTTGCTCACTTTGTAGTGAGTGAGCAATGCACTGCAGATAAGGCACAGGGGTTTACCACCTGTAACAGTGAATGCAAATTCTTTCTCTCATTCTGGCTTAAAACTTCAGTTTTCTTCATACTTGCGTTTCTTACAATTTGAAGATGTCATTGTCATCCATGAAATTAACGGAGGGTTAACACTTAAATCTAAAACTATTGAAATCTGAATTATGAACAGTAAACACAGCCTGTGTGGTGCAGAATGTGGGGAGATCCCAAGCAAGGAGGTCCACACAGTACTATGTGAAGAAATTTCCTGTTATAATGGGCATGTGCAGCTGAAATCCCGAGCCTGGGCACCTCCTGCAGGGCTGGACTCCCAAGCACCGGCTCTTCCCATGGGGCTACAAACCCATGTATCAGCTCTTCCCAGCGAAGCTGCAGCCCCGTGCACTGGCTTTTCCTGGCGGAGCCACAGATCCGTGCACTGGCTTTTCCTGGCGGAGCTGCAGATCCATGCACTGGCTCTTCCTGGTGCGGCTGCAGCCCTGAGCCTCTACTCCCCTGGTGGGGCGACAGCCCCGAGCTCTGTGATCCGCACTCAGACTCTTAAAGAGCTGCATTTTGACCACGCCTCTTATAGTAATTTAATCTAGACCACTTTTCCCTAGTTTGCTTATGAAAATGTCATGTGGGGTTGTGTCAAAAGCCTTACTAAAAATCAAGATATATCACAACTAGAGCTTCCCCCTATTCAGTAGACCAGTAACCCTGTCAAAGAAGGAAATTAGGTTGGTTTGGCATGATTTATTCTTGACAAATCCATGTTGGCTGTTCCTTCTAATCCTGTTATCCTCCAGGTGCGTATCAACTGATTGTTTAATAATTTGTTCCAGTATCTTTCCAAGTGTCAAATTAGGCTGATTGGTCTATAATTCCCTGGGTCCTCTTTGTTCTCCTTTTAAAAGAAAGGTACCATGGTTGCCTTTCTTTAGTCTTCTGTGACCTCAGCCTCCTCCAGGAGATCTTGAAGATAATTGCCAATGATGCCGAGATTGCTTTAGCTAGTTCCATAAACACCTAGGATGAATTTCATCAGGTCCTGCTGACATGAATACATAACGTGTTTTTTCCCGCATTCCTTCCGCCTTGTTGATAATATTAATACTCTTTTCTTGGTCAAGAATGAATAATCGTTTTGTAGTCCACTGTTTTTTCCACAAACTTAGATAACTGTGATGTCCCGGGTCTCGAACCCAGGCCCTAGGAATCCCCAGACAGCTGCACCATCCTGACCTCCACCCAATGACTAGGGAAACCTGGTGTGCTTGAGAAGCTACTAGGGCTGTAGCCTCAGCCAAGGCAACACCTATGGTAACTCTGATTGGAGGATCGCCCACCTCCACCAGGAGGAGGAACAGGAAGTTTGTCTGAGTAACAAGGTGGTGTCTTGTTGTGGCTGCATTGGACCCTGCTTGTTTCTGCTTACTGCACCCAACCATGTTCCTGCCTTGGCTCCTGTACCTTCTTGTGCGCCTGCTCCATGCTTGATCCTTGCCTCTCCTCCTGTCTTTGCGCCTCACCTCCCAACCGCATTGATCAGTCCTGGCTCTGACCCTGACTCCTGCTCTGACTACTAGGCCAAACTGCCTACGTCTCGGTCCCTAACAATAACTTCTTTAGGAAATTAAGACACCCTCTGAACCTGAGCAAAATTGGAAGCATAAATGTCATCTTTGGTTCACTACTGTTGTCTTAACTAATCACTTTCTAGTTACGTAGTTTATCACTGTCGTAGTCATGAAGTTTGACCCTTCTTGGAAGATGTTGCACAGCACAATAACTAGTCAGTGGTGTGCACCCACAGTAGAATTGCTTCTTGGAGGGTTGTTAGTGTGTTTTTTGCAGGGTCTGTTTATTCCCCTGGTCTTGTAAATATTATTTCTGGTCTTCATTCATTTGCTATGATGTTGTTTGTGAAGGGTTTGATTTTTTTGCTGTGGCTTTGCATTCTGACAGGCTTATCCAGTTATGACATTACCAAAGTTATGTCTTATTAATCAACATCGCATTTCCCCTTCTAAGTGCAAAACGTAAACACTGAATAAATGCAATACAGAAAAGAAGAGGGATAGCAAAAAAGTTCAGTGTATTTGAGTAGAAGACTTGCTGCAAGATAGTGTCAGAAGCTAATGGATCTGTTGTTGAAAAGAGAGTAAATTCAACAAACTCATTTTTAAGTTAACAAGATTTTAATGGCTGGTTTTAATAACAGGCTGCTTTTAGTACTCCCAGAAAATGTTCCCAAAACTATTTATTTACCAGCAACGGAAGTCCCAGATTCTTTGGTATCAGTAATTAGTGTAAGTCTATTGAGTAGACTACAGTAACAGAATATATTGTGGATTGATGCTGAAAAATCTTCTCAATACATTTAATTTGCAAAACAGTGAATCATACGTTGCATTTCCTACTGCCAGCAAATTTAATCAACACAAGGGTGGCTATAAGATGTGATCTAGGCAGCTAGATGTGGACATAGGAAAAGATCAGCAAAGTAGATTTTTAGACCAGTTATGTGACCTGAGAGATCTAATTAAAGTAATCACTTCTAACAGTAACGTATGAATCTGTGAAGCATTGTGGATGGATAGGGGTACCATGTTATAGCAGCTTATCTTTAGGTGACTTTAATTCTTTTGGTATTTTCAACCCCACAACTTCAAAAATTTAGACAACCCCCAAAAATTGAGATCCCTAGCTTTGAAATCCTGAGCGTGGTGTTTTTCGTTTGGTTTGGATTTTTTTAAATCATATGTTTGGCTCTGTTTTTTTTTTTCCATACTCAAACTTGTTAAGAAAATATACTCTCCCCCCTTCCCCACCGCCCTTATATGTGTCAGGATGGGAAACACACAGGGCATCCACACGAACAGGATGCTTTCTTCTGACATGGACTGTACTTTCCCCATTTTTAACGCTTCAATTGGCATCCTTTTCTTTACTGGCCCCTACTCCCTCTGCTCAAGGCACTCTGCAGTAGCCTCCCCCCCGAGAGGTGTGGTACAGCCCCCCACCACCTCCATCTCCCTGTTTCCAGTTCCTGGCACCCCAGTTGTGATGTCACTCCCCCAGCCTGTATAGCACTGCACACATTGGCATAGTCTGAGTGGCCCAGAAGCCCATACCCGTCATTCCTCAGCAAACTCTAGCAGTGCCCCTCCAACTCCCATCCTATACTTTAGCAGTGCCCCAGCTCCCTCCTCCCTTTTAGGCCTCAGCAAGTGCCCCCCATCCCAGCCTGCAGGAAAAGCTCCTATTCTGGGAGTAGGGATGGGGGGCTGCCCTGTCAGGATCCCCCCTATCTAACTTAACTTTGCTACCCCAATGTAGTGGTAATGGGGGGCAGGAGACTTGCTCCCTACTTCAGTGGGAGAGGGCTTCTTTGGGTATCTTTACACTACAATTAAAAACCCCGCTGGCCCGTGCTAGCTGACTCTGGCTAAGGGGCTGTTTAAGTGTGGTGTAGACGTTGGGCTCGAGCAGCCTGAGCTCTGGGACCCTCCAACCTCACAGGGCCTTAGAACCTGGGCTCCAGCTTGAGCCTGAACATCTATACAACAGTTAAACAGCCCCTTAGCCCAAGCCCGAGTCAACTGTATAATTGCAGTGTAGACATTCCCCTCAGTGTTGCGTGTGCTCTGTTCCTCATTGAGTGTCCAGGCGTGCTCAGGAATTGCATGCAGCAGCTATGCTGCTGTCTGTACTACAGGCTGCCAAAGCAAAAGCTGCAGGCTGCAAGTATGAAATCCTGAGGTGCATATGGCTGTTCGTTTATTTATAAGCAGCTGCAAAAACTGCCCCCAAACCACAATGCTCGGAGTATCTTCACAAGTGTTAGTAGCTCTGCTCTCTCTCTCCTTGAGCCATCATTCATTATTGACTGTGATGTTGGTTAGGCATCAATTTGGAAGGGTTTTTTAGGATATTGGTACCTCTTGGTTTTCTTTGTGGTCTGCTCCTGTCTTTCTTCTTTCTTGTCTGGTCGGGCTAGTCTGTCTGATTAGGGAGTAAGGATTAATTTAAGACTGAATGAGACCTGGGAGTATCTTCATTTCATGTCCCTCTTTCTGCCAGCATCCCATATGGCTGTGAGAAATATTTGCCGCTCCAAAATACTTCCAGGTCTTGTTGAATTTACCAATCAAGTGCTCTGTGAGCCAAGCACAAAACCAGTTCACCCAGCACTGAAGCAGACAGACCCCTGATGGGACTGCTGCTCCTACACCATGGATCACATATCCTTGGAGCCCAGTGATCTGTGGTCCTAAATTTGGAGGTCATTCCAAACCTCGGGCCTAGAGCTTAGCGCTCCAGGGATCCTGTCTCATTCTGCCACTGCATATAGAGGGAAGTATAGCCTCTAGCTTCTCTTAGATAGGCCTCTATTTTATTCTGGGTCATCTATTCTAGCTCACAAGCAACTTTATCTCGCATGGCTGAGATACTTAGCAGTTTTGCACAGGACTGCTACCCCAAGACTCACCTGTCTTGCTAAAATCTCTTGTCTCTCAGTGAGAGATGCAATTCTTTGTGTAGTAGAAGCTGATTCTACTTTAACTTGAACCACTGAGGGTATTGTAGCTGTCATTGTTTAACTCTAGCACTGCTCCATAAGTTGCAGGTGGCAGACTCCTAGCTCCTGTTGACTTCCCCAGCACACAGCATGGTTATTCAGACTGCTCTGGAGAGAGAAGTTAGCTCTGTGGAAGTACTGTGAATTGCCGCATTTTATATATGGCCGTAATATTGTCTCCCTTTCTCTGGCTTAGTGGTAGAAACATAGTTGGGATGCTTTGAAACCAAATGAAATGCCCTTCAGTATTAATCTCCCAAAATTTACTTAAATTAATTTTAGGAGAAACTAGCCTTTCGACAGCAGCTGAATGAGGCAAGACAACAACTACTGCAGCAGGCAGAATATTGTACAGAAATGGGAGCTGCAGTCTGTACTTTGTTATGGGGTGTCTCTAGCAATGAGGAAGCAGTTAAAAACATTCTAGGAGGGGTGAGTACTACAGATGTATACATTTTAGTGGGAATGCTTAGGTATTCTAGGTAGATAACGTGCTGTAGATAACGTATCTTAACACATAGGTGTATTTCAGTAATTGAACATATAGCAAAATAATTCTCTGAATTGTTTATTCTTTTTGGTCTATCCAATTTTTATAGTCTATAAATGGTTTAATGTAGAGCAAGCAGGGAACAAACAGTAATTTAATATTTGATGTTAAAAGACACAGATAAGAGGGACATTTTCTTCTCTCACCAGCTATCAGACTGAAAATGCAGATTACTGCCATCACAGTGTAAATAATTTTGCAAACCCACCACCAGGGGAAAAAAATCCCTCACATTACTTCAGCAATTCCCTTGCCCACTCATTCTCCAACGTTCATACCTACCAACCAGTCCTCCGCACTGCAGTGCTCATCAGAAAATGCGCAGTCTACCTCTCAGGCCATGAAACACAAAGAACGATGGGATGTTTCTTCCTCTGTTCTAGCCCACAAAATTAAAAGTGATTGTTTTAAAACCAATTTAAAATGGAGAAGAGTGATAGAGTACTATGATCGACTAAGATTCTAACCGGTGTTTCTTTGGTGAAAGAAGTGCATGTTTGGAACTACTTTGCCATACTAACACATTTCATTCAAAACATCAATTATGTCACTTCCTAAGAGGAATATTCCATGGATCATGATTTTAAAATATCTGCACTTCTTGCACATTGATAGTAATAGGCACCTAGGATATGTTGGTTAGTTTATGTGGAATATACAAATGTACTGTTAGTGCACTGCGTTAAAGTCATTATACTGAGGATGAATTGGCTACTGTCACAGGAGTGAGTGATCAGGGCCATGACAGCACTGCTTCAGACGGCTCCCTGCACTATCCTAGGGCTGGTGACACCCATTCCCTGCAGATGAAGGTGCAGGGAATGCTGCAGTCCTGGTGGGTCAGAGCAGAGTCCTGGTCTGCTCTGCCCAGCCAGTACAGCCTCCTCCCCAGCACCTTGCAGAGGGCTCCCTGCAGTGTCACTCCTGTCCTCTTGGTTATCCAAACTCCTGATTTACTGAACAGAATTCATGTCCATCATGCTATTCAGATAATTGGGAGCATACCGGGGATAAGATACATTTTTGGTATAAATTGACCTTAATTTGTCATTCAGTGGATGTGCAAAATGAGTATAACTTACACAGCTTTATCTTACACTCTGTTATCAGTTGCTTTTTCTGCAATGCTGCTTCTGTCCCGGCCATATTTAAGTTGCTCATTTTACTATCACACTAAATGCCACTTAGATGAGCTCCAGTTGCACTACTTTACCATTTTTGCCAGTTTTCTGACCAGTTTGCACTCCGCATTTAACAACTTCTACCGTTTATGTAACTGCTGAATTTGGCAGCTGAGTTGTAGTCACTGGAGGATGTCTCATAAGAGAGGAGTTCTGCAAGAGACAATAAACTATAGCATGTAAAGAAATATGACATGTACAGTGGGTAAAGGCAACATTTGTATCCTATTGTATGTTCCTTTCAGTATTACTTAGTGCAACCTGTGAAAGTGAATGTTTTCCCTCCGCACTTACAGAGCAAAGCAGTAAAGTTTTTCACAATCACGGGACAAACTATGGAGAGCTTTGTGAGGTCACTAGGTGAAGATACCAAACACCAAGATCTGGATTCTGATGAAAATCAGTTTGTATTAGCTTTGGCAGGGATTGTGACAAGTAAGTCAGTTTTGTATGTCAGGAGTATATTCCACATGTACTGTAAGGAGCATATATTGCAGTAAATGTAGGATGATGCATTTCTAGCTGTTTGACTAAGTGACTGATTTTTTTAAAATGTTGGTATCATTTATGAATCACCATTCTCTTCAAGTTCTAGAAAGCTTCGTTGTCTTCTAGCTGTGTTGGTTCTGCCATGCTAAGAAGAGTAAAACATGATAAAACTTAAAGTAAGTTGGTAAATATGATTCTGAATTCATCCTGGGAGCAGATCTGTTGAAAAGAAAAATCTGCCGTTCAGATTCTCTCTCGCTATAATCACGCTTTGAAATCAGAAGTTTAGACAAGGCTTTCACTTTTAATATAATATTAGTAGAAGACCTAAGCTAATTATCTCAACTTCCAGAAGGTTGATATTCCTCACAAATGGTTATTAAGGAAGCCTGATATCCTAGGGTGAGAAGTAAAAGATAGGAAGCCAAAGAACTAACTGTTTGCTCTTGGCATGGAAAAATGTTAAAAGCTGTGTGCCCCTGGAATCAACATCGTGAAAGAGGGCCAAACTATTGAGATGGAAGCATAGAGAGGATTGTGAAGAACTACACAAATTCCTAATAAAACTAGGAAAACTGGCCAAAATGATGGCAGATGAAATTCAACATTGGCAAGTACAAAATGTTCCAAATAAGAACAACAACATAAATTATTCATACACAGTAGTGGGTTCTGAATTTAATAACCTATTTTTAGAGTGGGATGGTGGTGATCTAGGTGTCACTGTGGCTAGTTCATTAAGATATCTAGTAAATGTAAGTAAGATGAAAGACTATTAAGAATAATATAGAAAACATTATTTCCTTCAACAAATTAAAGGTGTGATTTTATTCTGCCTCAGATCACTTCATTTATAAAAGCATAACAGAAATAAAGGTCCAGAGACTGACAATGTTTAGAGGTTTGTGGAATGAGGAAGGCTTCGGTGGGAGTTAAAAATAAAAATAATATTGCCAGTGACTTCAGTGCTGCTGAGATTTCCCCTAGTATGTCTATTTAATTTGGAAAGGAGAATGTTTAAGGAGAAATATGGTAAAGGATACACTGTAATGAATGATTGAACCTTAATCCTGGTTTTGCAACCTTAACATTTTTAAGGTAGGTTTTTTGGATATAATTTCTTAATGGAAAAACAAAACAGAATTTCCATCATGTGTAACATGATTGGCCTACAATTTGGGTCTTCTAGGTTAGATTAGGTCTGCTCGAAATTGGGAGGTTCTGGTCTCCTTGCCTCCCAACACAAGAACACGAGGGCATTTAATAAAATTGAAAGGTAGCAAATTAAAAACTGATTAAAGGAAATGCTTTTTAATTCAACATGTAATTAGACTGTGAAACTCATTGCCCCTGGCTGCTGTTGAGGCCAACAATTTAGTAAGATTGAAAGAGGGACTGGATATTTATGTAGCTAAGATTATCCAGATTTGTTATAGTTACTGCAAAAAAAGAGTTGTTGAAGGGAGACAATATTTTATGCTCCTGGGTTTAAACCATGTTTTATCCATTGGGGGTTAGAGTGAGATCTTCATGGGATTCCATATTTGCCTGCTGTAGGTTTCTTGCACCTTCCTCTGACTCTTCTGGTGCAGGCCATTGTTGGAGACAGGATACTGAACTAGATGTATGTAAGTCTGAGCTAGTATGGGAATTCCTCTGTTTCTGTGTCTTTTAAGATACATTTTTATGACGTATGTTGTTACTTCTTCAGCTGGTATTCTCTGTCTTTAATGAGTTCATTGGGTTCAGCATCGGAAGTGTATTCATGTGAGAGCGATATTTATTGTTACTGAAATGTCTAACAAATTTGGGGCTAGCCGCCTGAAGATACAGAATGGTGAGCTGGACTTTGAACCCAACCAACATATTAGCATTAGTACAGGCCCTGAACCTATTTTAAATGCTTTTGCCCTCTCATCATCTCCATCTCTTAAAATATTAGCACATACAGTGATACTCATAGTTTGACATTTGTCTTTTTTTTCATGTATAAAAATGTCAAGTGGGCATCTGTGATTTTTGTATCAAGTGTTTTCCCCAGATTTTAGATATAAAATTGTCTCGAAATTGGTTTGAAGTGAATGATGTAGTAAGTTTGTTAATTATTTTTAATGCTGCTTTCTCCTTTAGAACAAATGAAGAAGAAAAAAATCTTTTATGGTGATTTTTGTAAAAATAATTATTAAGCAGGAGAGAAAAAAAGAAAACAAGACCAATGTGGAGTTTCAGAAACAGTAAACCAGTCCAGCAATGATTTACTCTTCCAAACAATCTAAACCATCAGTTGATTGCAAAATCATTGTTACACTGTCTAGAGTAGCCCACAACTGAGAGTGCCATTCTCAGGTCAGACTGTCAGAAAACAGGGCAGACCCCCCAAACTGGTAGTTTATTATATAATTAGATCTCACCACACCAGTAGCACATGTGCACACCTGGATCACTATATTAGTCTTACCATGGAGTCACAAACAGTCCCCTTAGGCTCTCCAGCACATCTTGCCACCCAGACAAACTAGACTTTGTGGTGAAAGGTTATTAAAACCAAAAATCACCTCACATTAGTACTCCCAATTCCAAAGGATCCGTCACTTTTCCCTAGTCAATGGATAGTCTCAATCTTGCACCAAAAACACTGGCAGCCAATTTCTCAAGTAATCTAATTAAAGGTTTATTAGCTAAGACAAAGAAATGAGTTATTGAGAAGTTAAAGCAGGTAAAACACATTAACAGGTGAGTCTAAGTTTGTACATCCAAATCAGTAGCAGAGATGTAGTAATCTGCTAGCTTTCTCTAAGTCCCTCAGGGTTTATCCAAATAATTCTGGGGATCTCTGTCTACTTGCTCAGTATTCAACCCTGTTAGAATCCAAACAGTTCAGAGATTCAGGATCATTCCCTGGATCCATTCTTATAGCTGTCTTCCCCGGAAAGCAATTTGGCAAATGTTTCCATTACGGAATGGGCTTTTCCTCGGTTGACTAAATGCAGACTGGGTCTGTGGATTTCCCGTTGTCGAACACAATGACCCATGCTTTGAAGTTAGCATGCTTCTTCATTTATATTTCCAAGGCTTCAATCCCATTTGATGGGCAGTCCAATTACAGAGATATACACAATGCATTTAGTTACAGCAATCCAAACAATCTTTCATTAGTTTTCATGAAGTTTACACATCAATTAAATTCTCACTAACATACGCTTTTGATCTAGGGTTAATTAAGTACAGGTTATACATAATGTAATGCGATAGTAAACAACAGATTATAGGTAAGTGAAGACAATAACATTAAAATTTCTTTGGTATTCAAACCACAAGTGAATTGGCCTATGGCTTTGATTTGAGCTGGTCTCTCAGCATCAAGCTGAAGTGGTCTGTCAGTGTCGCATTCATTACTTAAAAGCACCCTGCAAATGTTAAAAAATCAGCAGTAAAAAGAGCAAATAGGAAAAAAGATGCCTAATACCACCTGCCAGATTTTCTTACAGTAAATCCATTCCCGACGAGGGTTGTAATTTCTAAAATGTCGCGTTTTTGCACTTATTTCTCTTTCTTTCCACTCTACTGTTGGTGAATGTATATTCTCCCTTTTTTAACCATTTTGTGATTGATAATATAGCAAGACATCATGTATATATTCTCATAATTTTCTCATGTTAATGTGAGGATTACAATATATTTTCTCTTTAAGGGTTCAGTGTGTCAGAATACACTGTAATGGGCCTGATCCTCATCTCACTTACTCCAGTTTTACACCTGCCATGACTATGTAGGTTTCATTCAAGTTATTCCTGATTTACAGCTGTCTGAGGAGAGTCAGGCTCATTTTTTTTTAAAAGCAAGCTGCTGTAATGTTGTTTCATTCCTCACTGCTTAGCATTTGAACTTGTTTTGCTTCCTATAGTACAAGTTTATTCAAGACAAAACTGTATCCTTAGCAGAGTAATAGTCTTTCTGCAATTTTTGCCTATTGTGTTGTCCACTGCATAAGGAAGCACTCCTACAAGAGCAGGGAAGATCTTGCAAATTGACCTCTGTTGCTGCTTTAGATGTGTACTCTAGCCGGGAACGTAGGGGGAATAAATATAAAACAATCTACATCAGTAGTGGGCAACTCGCAGCCCCATGCGGCCCATCAGGGTAAGCTGATTGCAGGCCGTGAGACATTTTTGCGGACGTTGAGTGTCCACAGCATGGCCCCAGGCAGCTCCCAGTGGCCGCGGTTCACCGTTCCCGGCCAATGGGAGCCGCAGGAAGCTGCAGGCCGCAGGGACATGCTGGCTGCCACTTCCCGCAGCTCCCATTGGCAGGGAACGGCGAACTGCGTCCACTGGGAGCTGCGGGGGGCTGTGCCTGCGGACTTTGAGCGTCCGCAAATTGTCTCGCGGCCCACAATCAGCTTACCCTGATGGGCCACAGGTTGCCCACCACTGATCTACATCTTCCTTCCTTTAAAACTTAGACCATTAGGATCAACTTTGCAATATTTCCACAGATGCTGCCAGTTCAGAGCTTTTTGAATCATACCTGTTTCATAACTCATTGCATTACAAATTTTGCTACTGAGCCACCCTGAATACATATTTTAATGACCAATGTATAATTATAAACAGTTTTTTTGACTGCTAGGTATTGTTTACTGCTTCAGTAACATATTATACGATTCCGTATTGACTCTGTCTCTACATTTAGGGAAAGGTTTATAGATGTTACAGCTCAGTCTTCACAGTTCCTACAGGTAGTTAATATTTGATTATTAGATACAAACTAATTTTCCTGTTTTTCGGAATGTGATTTTTATTATTTTATTTTGTGTTCTGTTGTAGATGTTGCTGCATTGGCATGTGGCCGTGAATTCCTGGTTAATTCAAGTCGGGTGTTGTTGGACACAATGATGCAGCTTCTGGGAGACCTGAAGCCAGGACTCTGTACCAAACTGAAAGTGTATGAAGGCCAGATATTTTTAAAATGAAGCATGTTATCTTACAATGTAGACCATTATTACTACAGCTCTTTACCTAATGATCCTGTTAAGGATCTGCTCCCATCAGAGCGCCCACTTTGGATGCTATTTGGAAAGTAGCATTCATACAGATCCGGTCCTTTTAGCAGGAGCATTTGGTGACAGTCTAGCGGTGGAGGGCTCTCAGCCCTCGTTTTGGCTATATCTCCCCTTTTCCAGAGTAACAGGTGAAACAATCCAAAGGCTACAAAAGGGAAAAATAAAAAGGAAAACTTGTAGGTCTCCAGCACAAGTTATCGGATACAGTCTCTTCCTCCTTTTGACACAGGAGATCTGTGTTCCCTTTTTGTGAGGACCGAGATTCTGCTAGCTATCAGGCTTCTTCCTGGGAGTTGGGAAACTTAACAGTCTGCTCCCCTTCAGGGCTGCCCACTACTGAGTGGAGCTTACTCCTTTCAGACTCCTCCATTGCTGGCATGACTTGCAGGTGTGGTGTGATGTGATGAGGCTTCTCCAGCCCAAAGCAGTGCCTTAACCGCCTCCATAATGGGGTAGGGTTTACATACCGTCCCTTTCAAGGTAGGGGCAAGGGTGCCATCCCCTGTGCTGGAATTGCTGTCTTGTGAAAAAAAAGTCAGCATTTTGATGTGCCTTATCAGGTCAGTTGAGTACCTGGAAGCTATAGGGTTGTAGTGGATTATCCTTGGATTGGTGTCTTTCATGGTGTTCAGACGCCTAAGTGGAGTGTGGTCTGTGATTTTTTTAAAAAAAGGGTTTCCCAGCAGATAGTATCCACTGAATCCACAGCCCATTTCGCTGCCAATGCCTCCTTCTTGATCACGGAGTATATTTTCTGTCTGGGGAACAACTTTTGGCTGTTGTACAATACCAGATGTCCTTCCCCCTCATGTTTTTGCAAAAGGATCAACCTTAGTCCTATATGTGAGGCATTTATTTGCAGAATAAATCTTTTTGAAAAGTGTGGATTAAAAAGGACTGGCTCCTTTGGTGTCCAAAATGCCTTATCGCAGGCTTTTCAACCACTGGACCCTTTCTGGGCATCTGTCTTTTACGAGATCTGTGAGGAGGGCCACAGTAGTGGTGAATCCCAGCACAAAACGTTGATAACAGCCTGCAACTCACAAGTGCCATAATTGGTTGGGTTTTTTTGTTGTGGGAACAGGACAATCTGTCAAGGCTTGGACCTTGTTTAATAGGGGTCGTAGTTGGCTCTCTCTCATGGTGTAGCACAGGGGTCGGCAACCTTTCAGAAGTGGTGTGCTGAGTCTTCATTTATTCACTTTAATTTAAGGTTTCGCGTGCCGGTAATACATTTTAACGTTTTTTAGAAGGTCTCTCCCTATAAGTCTATATATAATATAACTAAACTACTGTTGTATGTAAAGTAAACAAGGTTTTCAAAATGTTTAAGAAGCTTCATTTAAAATTAAGTTAAAATGCTAATCTTACACTGCCGGCCTGCTCAGCCCACTGTCGGTCTGGGGTTCCATTCACCTAGGCCAGCAGCGGGCTGAGCGAGGCCTGCGGCCGGAACCCCGGCTGGCAAGGGGCTAGCAGCCAGAATCCAAGGTTGGCAGCGGGCTGAGCGGGGCTGGGGGCCGGGACCCCAGACCAGCAGCCGGCTGAGCGGCTCAGCCCGCTGCCGGTCTGGGGTTCTGTCTGCTGGCTCCTGCCCGCCCCTCTCAGCCCACTGCCGGTCTGGGGTCCCGGCCCTGCCCACATAGAGTGGGTACCTACCTTCTCCCTGGTTCTGGCCCATTCTCTTCCTCTCTCTGCACTGAGCTGAGGGTGGGGGTGCACTGAGCACAGGGCTGCGGGTGAAGGAGCAGGCTGGGGTTTGGGGTGCAGGGTCTGGCCAGGAGCTAGAATGAGGGAGGGGGCTCAGGGTTGGGGCAGGAGGTTTGGGTGTGGAGCGCTTACCTGGGCAGCTCCTATTTGGTGCGAGGGGTGCAAGTGGGAATGTGGGAGGAGGGTGCAGGAGCTCCCGTTTGGTGCTCAGGATGGGGTTGTGGGGGGTGCAAGAGTCAGGGCATGGAGTGTAGGGGGGCTGGGTATGTGTGGGGAGTGCAGGAGTCAAGGCAGAGGGTGTGGGGGGGCTGGGTATGTTTGGGGAGTGCAGGAGTCAGGGTAGGGTGTGTATGAGGAGGGTGCAGGAGTCAGGGTGTGGGGGGTGCCAGAGTCAGGGCTGGGTCGTGGGGGGGTGCAGGGGGCTGGGGTGTGAGAGGGGTGCAGGGGTCAGGGCAGAGGGGTGGGCTGGGATTGGGGGGGTGTTCCCAGCCCCCTGCCCTGAGCGGCTCATGGCAGGGGGCTAGAGGGATACACCCTGATTCCACCCCCCTTCCCCAAGGCCCTGCTCCTGCCTCTTCTCCGCCTCCTTCCCGGTCTGAGCAGTGATGGCGCTGGGGCGCCTCTTCTCCCCTCCCTTGCAAGGGCCATCGGCGGCAGGGAGGAAGAGGCGGCGGGGCTCGATGCAGCACGCTGGGGGAAGAGGCGGGGGAGGGGGAAGCTTGGCTGCCGGCGGAGCCTGCCCTACAGCAGCAGCCGGCAGGACCAAGCTTGCTTCTGTCCTCTGCCCCCGCCAGAGAGAGCGGTAGGTGGGGGGCGGAGAAGAACGGGCTGGGCCGGGCAGGATTTTTAAGGGCACGCTGCTGCCTGCTGGGGTCCCGGCCGTTGGCCCTGCTCAGCTGAGCAGGGCCAGTGGCGGCCGCAGCGTGCCATTAAAAGTCGGCTCACGTGCCGTTTTTGGCATGCGTGCTATAGGTTGCTGACCCCTGGTGTAGCCTAAGTATGTGACATTGCCGTTCCCGGGCTTACTTCATCTGCGAGGAACTGGAGCGCTGCTGTGACCGTTCTTAAGTGACTGTCCCAGTCCTGGCTGGAGAGACCTATATCATTTAAGTAGGCCACTGCATACTGCCCAGGCAGCCACAAGATTCGGTCCGTTAGCTTCTGGAAAGTTTCCGCTGCCTCAGAGTGACCAAAAACATTTCTTGGACTTGATATAGACCAGTGGTGGGCCGTAGGTTGCGCACCACTGATATAGACCAAAGGATGTGGAAAAAGCTGTTTTTCCCCCAGTTTCTGGCAAAGGTATTTTCCAGTACCCTTTTGTGAGCTCTAAAGTGGATATATTCTGGCAGCTCTCAGCCATTGTAATAGTTCATTCACTGTTGGCTTTGGCTATGCATTACATTTTGAAATCACATTGACCTTTTGAAAATCAGTGCAGACACATGTCATGCCAACAAGTTTTGGCACTAGCACAGTACTCCTCCATTCACTGAGTGATTCTTTTACTACTCTATGCCTCCTTTGGATGCCACTTGGAAAGTAGCAGTCACACAAATCCAGTCCTTTTAGCAGGAATGTTCAGTGACAGTCTAGTGGAGGTGGGCCCTCAGCTCTCCTTCTGGCAGTTTCTCCCCTTTTCAGAGTCACAGGTGAAACAAACAATCCAAAGGCAGCAAAATAAGTTAAAGGCTATGTCTGTACTACCCACCGGATCGGTGGGCAGCGATTGATCCAGTGCGGGTCAGTTTATCACATCTAGTCTAGACGTGATAAATCGACCCCCGAGCACTCTCCTGTTGACTCCTATACTCCACCGGCGTGAGAGGCGCAGGCAGAGTCGACAGGGGAGTGGCAGCAGTCATCTTAGATCGATTCCCTCAGCCCCCACCCCAGTGTAGACCAGGCCAAAGAAAGGGGCCAAGAAAAAAAGAAAACATATAGGCAGTTCTGACCAGGATATTGACCTCTTTCTTCAGAGAGGCCCTGGATGGGTCATAGTCCACTTTAGAATCCTCTGGGTCTCCAGCACAAACTATAGGACAAGTCTCTTCCTCCTTTTAGCACAGGAGATCTGTGTTCCCTTTTTGTGAGGGCAGAGGTTGCGCTAGACATCAGGCCTTCCTGGGAGCTGGGAAGCATAGCACCCTGCATTCTTCCAGGGCTGTCCACTATTGAGGGGAACTTCCTCCTTTGAGGCTCCTTGTCCATTCCTGGCATGACTTGCAGGTGCTGCAGGATGGGGCTACTCCAGCCCCAAGCAGCTCCCTAATTCCTTCCATGCTGGTGTGGGGTTTACACACCACGTCACAGATTCATTCATTATTTACTTTACTGGAGAGGAAATATGTCCTTTGGAAATAATATTCACAGCGTCCATTCCTCACAAATATACTAGGTGTGGTTGCAAGGCTGGTGGCTGCATACCGATTCCCCTCAGTCAATGTTGCAGGCACATCAGTGTCTCTGCAAGGTCTATCAAGCACCAGAATAATAGGCAATGTGGAGATGTGCCCATCACTGCCTTGGGAAGAGGTAGAGTTGCTGGGATGAATGGTATTTAAGGGAGGCTCGAGTATTAAAGTAGGGAAAAGAACTGAGAGAAATGTAGGACTCACCCTGTATCGCCATCCAAAATGAAAAATAATCTGTTAAAATACTATGCCTGGTTAGTTAAATAAATAGCTTACATATGTACCAAATGTGCATTTGTCTTAGGCCAGCAAAGCGTAAATGACCTCCTGCCACCTTATTACTCACAAGCTGCTATCATCAACATTGGTAAAGGAGTGTCTGTAAAGATGCCCTGTGAGACAAATGAATCTATGATGCTATGAAATATTGTAAAGAAAATACTATGATAGACAATCCAAAAAGGGAAAAAGTCAGACTTTCCAGTAAATGAAGAAATGAAACACATTAACATTCTTTGCCATTTTCTGAGCAATATTACTAATTGATGCAAGTTGTACCTGGCAGGTATGAAATTCAGCTTGTCTTAGACATATGTATATGGCGCTTGGATACTACAGGGATTGAGAGCCTTAATATGGTGATTGTGAATATTAAGATACAGTAAATTAATAAGATAAATATTACTGATATGAATAATCTTTGATTCATGTATGCAGTATTTTATTTTAGTAGATATTTGAATGTTGATCTGTGAAAAAGCATAAATATTAAATGACCGTGTTGTTAATGATTTGTTATTTATGTATATCATTACAGAGAGCCTTAGCATTACTTAATGTCTATCATGCTGTTTCCCAAGCGTAGGGTTTGGAAGTCAACATTCAAAATAGGATAGCTAACTTTCATATTATTTGGTATTTTTCTGAAAGCCCCAATTTCTGAAGTCATATGATTATGTGAGAATCACAACTTTCATTTTTTTAAAATTCAAGTTTCTAGCCCTCATGATTGCAGAGAAAAGCATGAAAATGTGACCTCTAAAGCAGTTGTTCTCAAACTTTTGTACTGGTGACCCCTTTCACACAGCAAGCCTCTGAGTGCGACCCTCCCTTATAAGTATATTAAAAAGTGTTTTTAATTTAACACCATTATAAATGCTGGGAGCAAAGCAGGGTTTGGGGTGAAGGCTGACAGCTCACAACCCCTCGTGTAATAACCTCATGGCCCCCTGAGGGGTCACGACCCCCAGTTTGAGAACCTCTGCTCTAAAGACTCAAAATCCATAAGGCAAATAAAAAGAGCCCAGACTTCTACAAATCTTTTGATTGTTAAACCAATATTATGAGTTTTGGGGGCTGGCTCTTGATTTTTGAACACTTGGCAATATTGTCATCATTCAGTGTTTCACGGGCTTCCTTTTGTAAATGAGTTTAAAAAATAAGTTCTTTATTGTAAAGACAACTAAAGCTGATTGCCAAACAGTTTCTCATGGGTGGTGTAATCTCCAGCTACCTCGCAACAGCCATTTGAAAACATGTGCAAGTCAATCCTACAGACAAACCAAAGACTCAACAGGGGATATCTAGGTTGTAGAATATCAGTATATAAAGTCCATCAAACTGGGTTAGCATACAGCCTAGAAGAGGCACTGCACAAATTAATTTTACAGCAGTGCTACAATAAATTTTACAGTATCTTACATAATGCAATGATCATCTTTTATCCTATTTATATTCTTAATTCGATGAAGACTACTACCTAATATTTGGTGTTGACTGATATTTATGCTTGTTTGCTGATCAAGGTGGCTGGATTCATGTATGATTTGGATTCAAACCAAAGATTCATCACAAACCTGTTTTAAGTGACAAAAAACATTCTGTTCCCACTCGTGCTTTGAAACTCTCTTAGAGAGTTTGCTAGTCAAACTTGTGAGGCCTGTACAGGTTGTCACACAATTTACTTTTAAGAAACCAGTACAACTAAAAGCTGTAGAAACAAGTGTGAGTCCAGATTCCGAAATCAAATGACATCTTTTCTACTGACCAAAGGAAATACTGGTTTGAAACATTTTGGGGTTTTTTCAACTAATTACTTTATAAATAAGTGTAGCTACTTCAGAGATGTGGTGACTAAGTTATGCATTTCCAATTTTTGTTACTTGGAGGATGGGGGAAAATAACAAAAATAAGAGTGAGAGGAATATACCGTATACACTCATTCATTAGCCCATTCGTTTATAAGCCAACCCCCCAAGATGGATAAGGAAAAATAGACCCTTTCATAAGCTGACCCTATATTTCAGGGGTTGGAAAATTTTGGCTCCCAGCCTGTCAGGGTAAACCGCTGGAGGATCGGGACGTTTTGTTTACCTGGAGCGTCTGCAGGCATGGAGCCTCTCAGCTCCCTGTGGCCGCAGTTTGCCGTTTCCAGCCAATGGGAGCTGGGGGGCTCCATGCCTGCCGATGCTCCAGGTAAACAAAACGACAGTGTATTAGATATTCAATTAATGATTCCATAGAGCAGGGATCGGCAACCTTTGGCACGCGGCTCGCCAGAGTAAGCACTCTGGCGGGCCGAGCAGTTTGTTTACCTGCTGCATCCAGAGGTTCAGCTGATCACGGCTCCCACTGGCCGTGGTTTGCCGCTCCAGGCCAATGTGGGAAGCGGCGTGGGCCGAGGGATGTGCTGGCCACCGCTTCCTGCAGCCCCCATTGGCCTGGAGTGGCAAACCGCGGCCAATGGGAGCCGCGATTGGCCAAACCTGCGGACGCGGCAGGTAAACAAACCGCCCCGCCCCGTCAGAGTGCTTACCCTGGTGAGCCACGTGCCAAAGGTTACCAATCCCTGCCATAGAGTTTTAAATCATTAAATTTTGATGTAGACCTGTTTATAAGCTGACCCCCGCTCTTTGATGCGTCAATTTTTTACCAAAAATATTCGGCTTATGAACAAGTATATACGGTAATAATAGGGAGAAGAGCAAAGGAAAAACAGTGTGTTTTTATAGAGAGAATATAAGGAGCAGTAGAGCTGAAAGTGGCATAAAGAGTTTTTCCACATTATGGTGTTGTTAATAATATATTATTACTTTGGGCTTAGATCTTCTGAGTGGCTACCAAATGGGTTTAAAACTCAGAAACTTTCTTCTTCTTCTTCTCCCCACAACATTCCAACATTTTTAGCTCACCACAACCAGTCCCTCTGCTCCACACAAAACAAACAAGCAAAAGAAAAATACAAACTAGCAGTGTCCTTTTACATCATTTTTAATCTGTTTGACATTTTCATTGAGGAACAGATTGAAAAACCATGTCCAAAGATATTAACCTTTTCTGTTGTAAATGTTTGCGTTTTCATTCTGCTGCATAAACATTAAATGTAATTTGACTTTAAAAATGTGTGTGTGATGCCATGTCAAATTTTTTGATATATAAATAAAAGATGTTTTTTCTAACTGCTAGTCCCAGAAACTCAACCTGTGATCTGAAAGCTAAGCTGGGTTCTTTCCTTTTCAGACATCAACACCAAAAATAAAAAGGCCAACAGAAGCCTTCAGTTACATCCTATGAAAACCCACTGAAGGCTTGTGGGGTTGCACAGGTGTTAAGGTATTTGGAGGCAGTGAAGTTATGCAGGTATAAGTGAGAGCATCATTTGGTTTACATCATCTTTGTGACTGCTGCTGATGTATGCAAAGGCAAGAGTGCATTTTGACTCAGATGCAGATTGAATTTGCAGGGCTGGCAATTAAAAAAAAAAAAATCTTTTTACCTGTAGACTGAGCAAATTTGATGTGGAATCCATAAGGCACAATAGATCCATGATGAAATTTAAGAGTCAAAAATACATTTTTCACAGTATAGCCACAGTTTAAGGACCAAATTGTCTGGCCCTGTGTGAATGCGAAGGTGGTTGGGGGAGCACATGGAGACATTGACAGGGACAGTACTGTATGGCTGGTGGGTGCAAGTACTGAACTAGGCTGGCACTGTCAGGAATGATCCTCTCTGAACTGGTGAAGGACTCCTAAACACATTTCAGAGGGTGGCAGAACAGTGGCTTCCTTCTCAGTGCCCCTATACAGGAACGGATGAGTTCCCATCCTGTCACATTATGGGGGTTGTGTTAAGTTGTACTTGCAGGGGCCCTGGGTAGATGCTTGAAGAAGGATGGCTTAAGTCGTTTCCATATGCCAGGGACAGATTCTGTGCTGTACTTTCCGGGAGGTGTAGCCCAGGGGGCAGTGGTGCTTTACATCATCATTGCATCCTCTGGCTTCTGGGCTGCTGCCAGGGCCCCTGGTACAAATTAGAGCATCCCTGCAGCAGTCCAGAATCCCTTGGAGTACTCTGTGCTGTGGGTATGTCCCCTCCCTCCATATCTGCCCTGGTGCAGGCCCTATGCTAGGGCTGATGAGGGAGGCTGCATAAGTCCTATGCTGCTCCTATTTCAGGGGACTTCTCCAACCTCTTGCAAGTCCTATATGTTGCCAGAACTGGGGCCGGAATCGTCCCCTTCACTCTTAACATGTGGATTGGCAGTCAGCTGAGAATACAGCACACTCAAGGCTTGTTGCTTTTCTGTGGCTGCAACAGTTACTCTTAGAGGCTTATATATGTTGGGCCTGAATTTTGCCTGGCTTCTTCATGCCTAAGCAAGGGTGAGCCGGGCAACAAGAAGTGTGTCTTCTCCCATAATACCCCCTTACCTTCTGCACAGACGCCAGACACACAGTCCTTATGAGTCCCTTCAGCACAAAGACTATTAGAGTCCAGTGCTGTTGCTAGCACTAGACTTAGTGTGGGCTGAAAAAAAGATGTGTGTGGCCCCAGCCCTGTCCACAACAGCCAGTGGAGTTGGCTCAGTATGGTGGCAGAGGATACCACTGTGCCTTCTTTAAGGGTGGCACTCCAGGAGGCATTGTGTCTGCTTAGGATAATTTCATGGGCCCACTGGCTATTAAGACACATTGTTTGGCAAAGAGTAAAAATTTTATTAAGATGTTTAAAAAAGTGAACGGTACAGAGTTTAAGCGGAGAAGTTTCAGGTTATCACGGAATAACGTACAGATTATCAAGGGGTGTGAAGTTCGATTTAAGATCGGATGGTGTAAGGAATACATCATCTGCAATATATTACAATGGAGTCTCACCTTTTCTCTCTTAATAACCTCTCTGTCGGATTTTATTTTAGAGTGTGCTTTACCTGTAGCCTGATCCTTTAAACTGTTGAGTGACCTCAGCTCCCACTGAAGTCAGGGTGCTCAGCACCTCTTAGATTCGGGACATCTCCTTTATCAGGATGTCTTCCAGAGAACAGATTTATCCTAATAAGGAGAATGATTGATTGCTGCTTTAATTGGTATAGAATTAGCATAAACTTTGTTTGACAGGGACACAAGTGGCCACTGTCGGATGATTAGGAGATGCATAGCTAGGTATTAAAGTTGTGAAATTCTAAGCTGCTGTCTTTTTTTTTTAATACAGAAGTTGTCAAAGATCAAAAGAAGAATGAATGAAATGCAGCAAATTTCATTTAGTTCTTTTGATTCGGTATAGTAATTGTTATAAAATCTTTGCAGCCTTTTATTTTTTTTAAGTGGCCCTTTCATTTGTTGAGACAAGCGGCTTAATCAGGATGATAGGCTGCCTTCTGGGGAGTCCCAGTTAAGAGGATTCTGTTGCATATGGTGAGTGATCATGAAGGCCAAATTCTGCTTGCCCGACTCATGTAACTAGTCCCATTCAGTTCAGAGGAATTTAAATGCTGTCAAATTGGCTCACTTTTACATGATTAATATATTTTGATTTATAAATTTAAATAAAATCTCACATTGTTGCATTCATGTAGCTGTATGTATACAACATGACATAAGTACATATCTTGTATCTTATATTTTGAGTTTGAAATATGCATCAGGATCTAGCCATCTGTAGATGCTCATTGTAAGTATTGGATGCAGTTACTGTAATGATGCAGTTTAAGATGCAATTTAATCACCTTTTTAATTTTATTTTAGGCTAATGCTGATGTCACTGTACAACGTGAGCATCAACTTGAAAGGCTTGAAGTACATTAGTGAAAGTCCAGGTTTTATTCCATTACTTTGGTGGCTTTTGAACGGTAAGATTGTTACAACAGTTCAAATTGTGGACTTTTTGATAATAGCTGTGAATAGATACAGATAATAGCTGAGTAGAAATTCAGATCTGTGACCTTGTTCTATTTATGAGATAATAAAGGTCCAAAGAGAGGGAAATAACTGAAGGGATGTATATAAGTATTTCTATCAATGATTCTAGTGTATAACATTCAATTCATGTAAGAGTTATTGATGGCAGTATCCCAATGGGGGGAGGGGAGGAATCTGATAAAGCAAATGGAAGACAGCCACCTGTACTTGCATCTATGGACTTTAAAATAATATCTCTGATCTATGAGACACTATAAAAATGTAATTGCTGAAAGGTGTGTACGGTAAGATCAGGCTTAGTCTTTGATCTTGAAACAAATTAACCTTTGCAACTAAATGCATCCCTGGTGTGAGTCCAGCTCCCATTGATAAGATCCAGCATGGTCTAGTGGATGGGGCATTGGATTGAAAGTCAGGAGATATAGGTTATATTCCCAGCTCTGCCACTTGTGTGACCTCATGTAAGTAAATTCTCCTCCGTGTTGGTTTCTCTTCTCACATGTCTTTTCTGTTTAAACTAAGCTCTTCAGCACGGGGTTTGTCTCTGTGTTTGTACAGTGCCTAGTGCAGCAGGGCTATTGTAGTACAAATAATAATAATAGAAGTTAATGGGAGTTGCAGCTGCTGATGCAAGGATCAGATTGATGCTTGGAATTGTTTGATCTATGGTATTTCAATAAACTTAGGGATTTCCTATATGCTACATGGCTCTCGCATATATTTTTATGTACAAATTATGTACTCAGGCTCATTATTAAATAACTTTCTTCAAAGGATCACAGTTAGTTAAACCTCACAATACCCCTATAAAATATCATACTCATTTTATAGATTTATACATAGTTGGGGGAGATGAATCGCTCAGTGGAGGAACCTGAGTATATGGTCTTTTGCCCTACAGTACAAAGAAACCTTACACGCATTGCTCCACATTTTCTTCTTTATGACAAACTAATATTTAGGTCATTATTCTAACAAAAAAATAAGGTGACTGAAGTTCCCAAATGTCCCATTCAAAAGACCTTGATAGAATAAGTTAATCTTGCTTAGAGCTAGATAGTTGATGTGATTTTATTTTTTAATTAAAGTGCCTATAATCACATAAGCAGACAAAGTATGATATACAATTGATAGTATTTAGTTTGCAATTGTTGATGGGAAAAGAGGTTGAAAGGCTGTTGTGCATTCTAAAGGTGTTGCTCATCTGTGTCTGGAGTGAGGAAAAAAAGACAGGCTTATATAATACCTTTACTTTCTGAAGCTGAAATTCTTAAATCCTGAGAGAGGACAAGGATTCCCAGGCAATGTGCATCTGCCAGTTCAGATTCCTGAGTGCTGGGAAGGCTTGCTTCCAGTTGACAGAGATGGTGGAGTAGTTTGTGCAACTAGACCAAAAGTACTGAACAGAGGATGAGCCCAGGATCTACCCTCACTCCCATCATCTTCCTCAGCAGGAGGTCCAGGCAGTTTTTTCTGCGCTCAGGGCTTTCTTCACCTTTTCATCTGTGTGATATGAGCACTTTTCAAAGGCCAGTGTCTCTGTGGTGTTGTCCTGGATAATGCTATTATATTATCTGCAGATATAAAGAAGCACCATCTTTCTCAGCAACATACATTTCCTTTCTGATACAAAGCCTGTTGAGACTCTTCTGATTTCTTAGTGCTTCATTCCTCCGAATACAACAGGAACGTCTCATCTTCTCTCTTACAAAGTGCTAGACCAAGAACACCTTTCTCTATTAATCACCACATTAAGCATCAAGGAGAAGTTGGCCCAAGTGTTACTGTTTGGGAGTAGACTCAGATTTGCCACTTCTCCTGGGCTAAAACAATTACAAGAAAAGGAGCATACAGGGAATTCATTGGGCTATTCTCTGTGTGACGGAGCTCAACTCACCACTACAGCACCTCCTGCTGGCTGTCCTGGGAATTAGCTGGTGGTTGCCAGTGCTCCCTCCTCAGATGGTGTCTTGCCTGTCATCATTCCTGTTTCCTCATGCAGGACTCGCATCCTCTTCTGGACACAGTCCTCCGACTGTGCCTCACACAGTTTTTTCCCCCCTTCCAGGGGACCAACAGTCCTCAGTCCAACCGCTTGCCTCGGTGGCAATCTGCAGTCCAGGTTCTAGCCACTTGTATCCGTGGCAGACTGCAGTCCGTGCACGGGTCACTTTCCTCAGTGGCCAGTGGTGGCAAAAGGGAGGGGAGTCTGGGCCGGTTCCCTCCTCCGGGCCCCAACCCAGGTACCATATAGCCAACAGCCATGTACTGTCCCTCCTCCAACTCCACCATCTCCTTCCCTGGCCTACAGCCCTAGTACCTCCTCTGCCCTTGTATCAGGGCCTTAGTTTGGCAGCCGTCAGCCTGGAGCTTTCTCATACTCTGCTGACCCCACCCAGCACTGCTCTGTCCATGGTCCTTCTCCCTCACCCTTCAGGGAGTGACTGCCACCTCCTCTGCTCAGCAGCCCCTTCTTATATGGGCCAGCCTGGCCCTGATTGGCTCCTCCAATAAACCTTCCCCTAACTGGCTGGCACTACAAGCCTTTTCCTTATTGGCTGCCTCCCGCACAGCCTCCCCAGGGTTGCTTTAAAACCCCTTACATACCAATGAGGGGCAACTGTGCCCCATCACACTCTGATATTCCCCTTCATTCTTATCTCTTTATGGCCACTTTTCATTTTTTGAACACAGCCAAAAGATTGGTGCTGTTGATTTAAGATCTTGGACTCAGAGGTATTACAGAATTTGGAGGGATTATCGCTGGGCCATATTCCCCTCAGCTCTAGGGAAATTACTCTGGTATTTCATAAAACAAAAGAGGACAGGAAGCTCTTGAGTGTTCTTAGATCTCTCTTCTCTCAATTTTCTCCTGAAGCGATCACAGTTCCATTTGAAAACTCTTATTGTTGATCCACGAAGTTTCTGCAAATGACTATCTCTACTCTATAGATCTCAACGAAAGATACCTTCATATTCCTAATACTCCCTGCCATCTTCAATATTTGCTTTTCATGACTTGATCCTAAACTTTTCCAGTATATAGCTTTTCTGTTTGGATCGTCTGTGTGTCTCAGAATTTTTTGAAGCTCCAGGTCCTTCTCATGGTAGCACCTCTTTTAGAAGTCATCTTGGTTTTCTATTAGCTCAATTTCTTATTAATCAGATCCTCTAATTCTTAGATTCTCTAATTCTCACAGTAGCCAACTCTCAAACAATTCAAATTCTTCAGACTTTGAAATCAGTTTTCAGAAGAGTGCCCTTATCCACTTCAGGACTGCATTCATCGCAGCACTCATTTAATGACTAAGTCTTCATCTTCATGCTTAAAAACAAATTCCTCCAAATCAAGTCTCTCATGAGGAGCACAGTGAATTTATATTTGTCTTTAAGTTTAGAACCCTTTAAGATTTCTTATAAATAATCTGATAAACATATTTTAGTGCTTCAGATTTTACTTAAACAGCTGTCTAGTTAAGAGGTACATGTACAATGCATCACTTTGCCATGTGAAAGACCTCTGGACTCTCACTTCCATGTCCAGTGAATAATCAGGTATGTTGTGGAGGAGATGGGCCACATTCTCAGCTCTGATGTGAATCTAAAGTAGCACTATTGGCTTTAATGGATTTACACGTGGAAACTAGTTTTGGTCCTAACAGATAGGATTGCTGACTGGCTGATCTCCTCAGATAGCAATGAGAACAGTCCCCTGACAAAAGGGAAGATTGAACTGACATCAGTTATACAGGAACTGGAGTTAAAAAAAAAGAGAGTATAAAAGGGTATGTTACATAGAAAAAGCAAACTTTCAATATTAGGACTTGTTGCAGCATAGCTCATTCTTTGTAAATGCTTTCTGTGTTAGCATTTCCCCCACTGCAGATACTTTGTTTATTATGTTTCTTCTTATCTCTTTGGCCCTATCAACAGTAGGGTAATTTTTCAAAATCTCTCTGCTACTGCCGACACTGGTTCAGGTCTACAGGCGTTAGCAATATAAGGAGCCTTTGTATGGATGGGCCATCAGCTTGCCTCACCATTAGCTCCACTTAGTGTGATCATGGGTAGTGAGATAGTGCTTAAAATGGGGGCAGCAGCTGGTGGCCCCTCCACACTAGATCTCCCAGGATTTCTAACTCTGATGGTGCTGAAGTAGTGTTAGCCAAGATGTGAAACTTTTGAAATATTGTCCTGGCATAGGCAGAGCCTTAAACTCTATTGCAAATCATTTGCCAACAATAAATACTGCATCCAGGTTGGCCAGGAAATGTTACAGGCACATGTACATTGGATTCACACCACTCACAGAGCCAACTGTAGAGAGGCGGTTTCTCATTGATGTAATTCAGTTACTTAAACTCTGCTGTAGGGAATAGTTCATCTGAGAGCACACTCCTAATGACAGATGTGACTGTAAAATCTGCCTGCTTTATCAGCTGTTTTTATCAGTGACTGAGTGCCAGTGACATCAGACAGTACCTCGTTAACAGTTAACAAAACGTCAGCACAGTTTCTTGCTAAAATTGCATCAGTATGTTATAACTGTGGTAGGCTTATATTACACATGCTGTTCAAGACCAAGACAAACAGCTACATTTTTTCCCCTTAATGATTAGACTTGAATATGTTAGCTAAGAAATGTGTGCGCCTGTTGTTGAGAGGATGTGATGAAGTGATATGATTACAGCTAAGACTTTTTTTGGCTTCATGTAAATAAAATTACTCAACTAGTATAGAAATGACTAATTCTGGAAACTATTGAAATAAAGATAATGCTGAGTAATGAAGATCCCTGACATACTTACTTTCCTTTTGCCTGTTCTCTACTAGAACTTATTTTCTTTTAAAAGAGAAATCCTTAAACTGGGGAGACCAAAAAAAGGGCTGTTTGAGTATATTTTAAAATCCAAGTAGAAAATTACAGAAATATAAATATCCCTAACAAGCAGATTTCCAAAACCATATACAGTCATGATAAGGTGTATATGTGTGTGTTTTAACATGTATCCATTTGTGTAACTCTAAGTGTCTTGCAATACATGTAGAACAATAGAAATCAGAGACGAGAGATGCTGAGTTTATCTTATCCATACCTCTTCTGATGCAACATTATATTCACCAAGTGCCTAATATATTCTTCATTCAAGCGATTCAATCAATAGGGATTCTATGACTGCCATTGGAGACTCTTTGCAGAATCCAGTAGATCTCAATGGAAAATTTTCCTATTGTGCATCTAGATATAATTTTCCTTAGCTTTGTTGCATACTGTTATACCTCCTTAGGCAAGTCCTCTCTTCCTTAGTATGTACACACTTTTAATGTTTGCAGATTATACTAATGTAAATGCATATAGTATTTGCTAACATAGCACCTTTCATCAAGGATTTTAAAGCAACTTATATATATTAAGCCTCATAATTCTTCTGTGAGGTACTAAAAGTCGTAGACTTGTTTTATAGATGGGCAAACTGAAACACAAGAGGGGTGTGACTACCTATATCCAGTTCATTTCAATAAGCTTCTTTTCCGCCTCACTGGACCATATTTTACTATCCTTACTCTCAGTACACAGCACCTTTCTCCACGACAGCCCCATTGCAAGTAATGTAATGTTCAATACAAGTAAAGGTAGCAGAACCTGGTCCTGTGTTAGAGAGAATAGTTTGGCTTTGTCATATTCTTTTTGAAATGTATGTGTTTGGATTTCAATCTCAATTTTGCCCGAAATAAACAATAAAGTCTTAGAAGCCTAAAGACAAAAATTGAAGACATATTTACAGTCTTTTTCTCTTATTTTGGATAGATCTACAATCAGAAAAATAAAAACTTCTGAAAACGTTGGCTTGTGGCCTGTATTTTGTATCCACTAAGTATGGGTACCCTAATTTGTGGGTGCTTTCAGAGGTGCAGAGTAGCTGCAGTTCTCTGTGACTTCAGCTGGAGTTGTGTGTGCTCAGCATTCTGAAAATCAGGCCTCTAGTTGTTTTCAAGTTGATCACCCAAAATTAAGGGACAGTTTTGGAAATTTTGCCATAAATGACTCCATTAAGGTGACACAGTATTTGGTAGCAAGCTGAAAATATGATGAGATGAGGCCTCCATTATGCTAATCACTGTATAGACCAGTGGTTCTCAACCTTTGCAGACTACTGTACCCCCAAGAGTCTGATTTGTCTTGGGTACCCCAAGTTTCACCTCACTTAAAAACTCGGATTTCAGCTTCAGCCCAATGCAGTGGGGCTTCGGCTTCACCCCCCACGTGGTGGGGCTCGGGCTTCAGCTTTCTGCCCTAGGACCCAGGGACTCTGATGCTGGCCCTTGTGACCCCCTTAAAACTAACTCACAACCCACTTTGGGGTCGTGATCCATTGTTTGAGAACCACTGAAAATATAGAACTATATAAACAAGTCATTGGTGGAATGAAATTTGAGTTTGTACTGACATCACTAGTGTTTTTTATGCAGCCTGTTGTAAAACTAGGCAAATTTCTGGATGAGTTGATGTACCCCTTGGAAGACTTTTGCATGCCCCCAGGGGTACACGTACCCCTGGTTGAGAACCACTGGTATAGACACCCAGGCCTACTCTACACTACAAAGTTCTGCTGACATAGCTATGTCAGCTAGCGGTGTGAAAAATTTAGCCCCCCCAGGTGATATAGTTATGCGGGCAGAACTCACAGTATAGACGCAGCTAAGCCAACAAAAAAGTGCTTCTGTTGGAATAGCTAACGTGGTTCTGGGAGGTGGTGTTACTGTGCTGGCAGAAGAACCCCTGTGAGAATACACAGTGTCTGCATTAGGGGCCTAGGCTGGCATAGCTATGCCAACATAGGCTCTGTAGGGTAGACATGATCATAGTCAGAGACTGTCACTGCCCTTATGAGCTTATGATCTAAACAGAGGAGGCAAAGGGTGGGAGAAAGGAAATATGTTACCCCATTGTACAGCTGGGGAACTAAGGCACAGAAAGATTGTGACCTGTCCTCAGTCACACTGGAAGTCTGGCAGAGTCAGATTTAACTAACATAGTGTTAAAATTGCAAGAAGCCACCAGTGCTTAATGCCTGTTCTGCTGAACTGTTGGCAGTGCCAGTGGGAATTTCATAAAATTCCCCATCTAGACAAAGCTTTTGTCATTTTTTGACTACATTTCTCATCTTTCTAGGCCCTGTTCTGTTTCCCTATCCTGTTTGGTGTTTTCAACACCTCCCAATTTAATGTATGTGATGCATTAGTTTAATGCATTCTGCTTATCCTGATTTCAGATCATTAATAAAGGTGTTAAGTAAGCTGACTAATAAGAGAACATTGTTCTAGCCCACTTGACACCTCCTTCCAGCTCAAGGCATTGTGATTTATCACTGCACTTGATTTGTGGTCCTACTGCAAGACTTCAGTCCCCATGGCAATGCTGGTATGCAAATTAATTTCAATTAATTTTTCTCGACATTTTCGTACAACACTCTGTCAAAGGCTTTCCTGAAATCTAGGTATGACGGTGGCAGACATAGTATAAATGCACAGCACGTGATACAAATAAATAGATATTTTAGCTATAAAATACTTTAGAAATACAAGTTTGGAATATGCAAAGTAGAGAACATAAAAATAAAAGGAGTCACCTACTGGGTGCGTCTAGCAAAGGCACAAACAGACTCCCAACAAACTGTTGGGTATAATTAAAATAGAATCACTCCTAATATTTCAGTAGTAATAAATGCATCCTGTTCCTTTAACAATGGAAATCAAAATTAATTGTACCTCTTCCTAGGCATGTTTTTCTCACATGTTCCTAAGTAGTTAAACCAGATTTGTCCCACTACCATAAAATCAAATATACCCAACACTTCCGTTTGTGTCAACTGAATTTTTACTATTTGGAGGACTGGCATATTATTACCAAGTGTATTTGATTAAAGTCGAGATTTTATTGAGTTTAAATGGAATCTGAATCTTATATAGATAAAGAAAAACTTTATAAGAATTGCAGAATGAGTGTTTTAAAACAGACTAAATAGTAATGGGACATAGTTTATCCTGCTCCAAGTGAAACTGCAGCAAACTAAATCTTGGCTACTGACAAAGTTGTTGATAAACCCACATATCTGTGGGATTTGCTACATTTGGAGTAAAGAAGAAGGGAACAAAATATTCCTGATTACCAGTTCCTCCCAACCAGTGCTTAGCACAGGGAATGGAGGAGGAGTGCAGTGGTGGTTTTAAGCCACTTTTATATCTTCTCATATTCTGGGGCCGGCCAGCCCCAAAGGGCCATTTCAGCAGCTGAGAATAGCAGAACTTCAGCCACTCTCTCTTTACCAAGGGTCCATGGGGGATGGTGATGTAGAGCTATAATGTTAGTCCTGGCATAAGGGTGCATGTAACAAGTAGCTGGAATCGTTTCTTCCTCATTTCTAGACCCAGATACAGAAGTATGTCTGCATGTTCTACGGCTTCTCCAGTCTATGATTCTAGAGCCAGAAGTTTTAGCAAAGTCAGCGCCTGAGATGCGTGACACCTTGCCATTTCAACGTATCATAGCGCTGTCAAAGAGCCGCAACGCAGAGCTGCAAACACTGGCGCAAGAACTGCTTGAAGACCTCAAAATCCTAGAGTGTGAAGTGTAGAGACATAGTCGCTGGAGTATTATGACATCAACTGTTTACATTTTCCCCATATTTTTATGCTGCAAAGGTATGCAAAATATTATAGCAGATTAAAAATATACAAGTAATTAGTAGAGGTGGACTTGGATTGAATCATTTCAATCTAGCTAGTTACCTGTATCAGAATCCCTGCCACTAGCCAGATAACCCAATCCAAATAATACGTGGGGAAAAAAAAAACGTGTTGTTTGTTAGGTGCCTGAACATAATCCTAGAAGAGCTCCCAGAAGAATGACAGGTTTAATTTATTTCATAGGGTTTTGTTGATAACGTGTTTCAAAAGTGATCCAAACCATATGACCTGCTGGTGATACATAGGGAATAAAATAATCATCTGAACTATAGGCAGCACATTCTTTATTTTCAAGGATCGCCAACCTTTTTGGTCCAATTCAGTCCATCTCTAATAATTAGTGTGCTAAAAGTCAACTTTGATGCTTTTTATAACTCTAGTGTTTCAGAAGACAAGAAATTTCATTTTTATTGTAATTGTTTCTTTTCTCTATCCTGTCTAATCAAAGACAATTGGAATTGTGTGGAGTGTATTAGATTCTGCTTTAGAATTTTTCATTCAAATTCAGTGGAGCTGCTGGAGAACTGAGTTTGCAGCTGCCATGAATAATAGCAACTGAGCTTCCCATAGGCCCTGCAGAAGGGAAAAGATTGCTGTGGTCTCAATATACCTAGTTCCATAGCCAAAGAGGATAAAATTAATTACTGCTCTGTCATGAACACTGGTGTATTTATTTGAAATTCTCATTATTTATTAGGGCTAAGCTTGCTTACATCAATTAAAAAACCCCCAAACCAGCTATATTATATACTTTGTAATGCTATGATTTATGTCTATCAATAACGCTGTCATTTCCAGTTTTCTTGTGTTTGTAACATAGTTTGCAATGTGACAGTGTTGGAAACAGTGACAGATAAGATACATACTTTTACAGAAACAACAACTTCCTCTTACCCACTGCTGTTATGGTTCTTCGCCGATGAAGCCAACACATTAAGAAAAATGAAGATCCCAACATATTAACAAAAATGCAGCATTGGTGTCTTCTACTTTTACATCTGTGCAGAAGACTCAGAACACAATCTTCTGAAATCAGTTTTAGACAATTTTGTTGATGTGTCTTGCGTCTACATCACGCTACAGCATTTTTTTTATTATTCAGATAGTAGCACAAGGCAAAAACAATGTAAAGCTTAAAAGTTCCATCCCTGTTCAGCAAAGCACTGAACATAGGCTTAACTTTGATTTGAGATTTAACCACAGGCTTAAAGTTAAGCACACATTTAAGTGATTTGCTAAAGTGGGGCCCCAGTGCTTCTGAACTCATTGATGACACGATGCAGCATAATTGGTTACATTAAATCAAGTGCAAGTCAAGTCAGATACATAAAAAGAATCCTGTAGCTACTTCTTTTTAATATATATACAAACTTGTTCTGTTTAGGGTGGAGTCCTTAGAATAAATGCATTTTGTCCCTTAATTAGCTGTTATGGCTAATGGGTCGTTTTATAGCTGAGGAACTATAAAATGCATTAGATAAGGACATAGTTGCAAGAGCTTCCATGAAAAGGGGTTTTGCACAATGCTACAAATATTCAATGTTAGAAAATTTAGTAGAAATGGATGTAAAGCGCCTCGTTGCAGAAATTTGCCAATATACTAAAAAATTCAGTGGATCCTAATTAGCACTGAATGAAAAAAATACAATATATAAACTTCCCAGAATATATGCCATAAATCAAAGGGTTATCACAAAACATGAGACTGATATCACAAATGAAGTTAGATAGGGGTGAGTAAAAGAAAAAGATGCCAAGAGCACTTAGTGGGAGTCATACTATTTCTGATCCAAGAATATACAATACTCACTATGTGTAGATGTTGATCAGAGTAAAATCTCACAAGTTATTAAAATACATTTTCTTTGGATTTATTTTCTTATCTTGACCAAATACCATCCCATGATGAAATCAAAATGGTGATAATTTTGATGTCATCACTCATTTCCAGGAAACTCTAATTTCCTGGACTATCAACTCAAGAAAGTGTTTAATTTTAAAGTATAGTAAAAGGCAAAAAACAAAGTCTAATCACATACTTTTCAACTGAGGGGTGTTCTCCCATTAACGTTTTTAATCAAACCATTGGAAGCCAGTAAGCAACAGGAAAAAAATGTGTGATTGTCTGCGTGTGTGTATGTAGGCATGCTCAGCACTTCCATCCACATTGGAGGCTTTGGTAAAAACCTTCCAATTTTATCTTACACGTTTATCGTACCTAGTGTTACTAAAGCTGGGAGCTCACCATTTGAAGAACTGTGTCAGTTACACCTGCTCTGAATTGAATGTTTTTGTAGTGAATAGTCTTCATTTAGTTCCTTGATTTATCTCCATGTTACCAGTACTGGAAATTAAGCAGTTAATCTGATAGTGAGCATCAGTACATCTCCCAGCTCCCTTTCTCCAAGATTTAACTTGCTGGGGCTATTGCCCCCCATAGTCAGACATAATGCTATGGATCCACCAACTTTGAGGAAATGCCTATTTAGTTTTAAAAGTTTAATTATGATATTTTAATAAATAAGTAAAAGTATAGCTGGTTCTGAAAAACTCACTGCATCTTCTGAAACACTTGAATTATGAAAAAGTCCAGAAACAAACAGGGATAAAACAGATAATGTTTTAAGATCGCTATTACATTTTTAAACAAGTTTTTATTGACATGTTCAACCTGTTTATTACAGTTCTTAGTGAAATTGTTGTTCATTACTTGGTTTTATGCAAATGACAAGGTATTTTGTTTGGGTTTTGTTGGTGTAAAGGAAATGATAGTTCAGTATATTGCTTTTTTCAGTTCACACAAAAAAGTTTGAGAGTCACAAGGGCTGAAATGTTTTGAAGTCAGATGAACCTGTTTTAAATTTGTTTTTCATGAAAGCCTTCACTCTTTATATATTATGGTGAAATAAATAGTACCTTACTAGCTGTAGTACTTATCAATAGCTTTAATATCTTGTTGCCGTCTTTTTCTTCCTGTATCCCAGATTCAGTAGGCTCAAGAGTCAACCTCCTTCTCCAGATTGCTGAGCTCTGGAAGCAATCTGTTAGTGGTTACATTTAATTAGAGCCTTTTGTAGTGGGAGTAAAGTCTGATGGCTTCCAAACACAGATCATCTGACACACCCTAGTTCTAGTTGTTTTCGGTTTTGATGTCCGTTTCACTAGTAATAAAACAAGGCAAACAGTTTATCTTGTCTAGTGTTAATAAAGCTGGGAGCTCACCATTTGAAGCACTGTGTCAGTTACACCTGCTCTGAATTGAATGTTTTTGTAATGAATAGTCTTCATTTAGTGCCTTGATTTATCCCATGTGACCAGTACTGGAAATTAAGTAGTTAGATTATTGTGGCCCCCCCCCCCAAATTATACATTTTGGGGAGTTTATAAATAGGGGAAAGAAGCTTTATTGAAATAAACAGATGTTACTCAAAGGACTTCGAAGTGTGTCCCAAGATCCAAAGTAATGTCACTAAGCATTATGCATTAGAGTTGGTTTTTGCAGTAGACTGTGGGACATAGGGGAATTGTGGGACTCGAGTCAAGCTTCTGTGATCCCTCCTGCAATATTCCATGCTTCATCTTGTTTTCATTAACGAGAGCCATTTTCAAACTGCTGTCACGCAGCATGGAGGAAGCACAGTGATCCCGTTTATTAACGCAAAACGGGTGAGTAACTTACTGGCAGCATGCAGCCGGGGAAGATTTGCAGATCACCATCACCAGTGTGATTCCACACAGCTACTTTTAGAGGAGGAAGTGGAAGGCCCCAGATAGGCACTCTGACAAATTCCTTGCCCAACTACACTTGCTGGAGTGACGCTCCTGGACCTGGCTGCCGGCACCGAGTGGTAGGGAAGGATAGTGTTGCACACCTGGGATGACCAGCAGTGGCTGGAGAACCTGGACGCAGAAGGCCACTTTCCTGGAAATCTGTGCAGAGCGGCAGTGCTGGACCCTATGTGAGCGCTCCCCTCTGTATGAAGAGGTTTGTAGCAAAGCTCACCACCCCGAGCACCACCATTCAGTTGTGGTGAAGGTACATGAGCTACTGGGTCAAAAAGCTTAGCAATGCACAGAGAACAACTGATGCCTTTGAATGTTTGGGGTTCCCAAATTATACAGGGGCCAGTGATGAGACCTATATTTTTGCCCCCTATACCAGGCCTCAAAGTTCAAGAGAAAAGGATATTTCTGCATGGTCCTGGAAGGTCTGTTTGATCACCACTGCAAGATCACGATCGTTAGTGTGGAGTAGCCTGGAAAAACATCCATGAAGCCAGAATCTTTTGAAACTCACTCTTATTTAATGCAATGAAAAGCTAAATTTTTGCTCCTGGCAGACACCATGGGCATTAATGGTGTTAAAATGCTAACTGTCATCCTGGGACACCCAGCTTACCCTGTGCTTCCAGGGCTTTGGAAGCCTTTGAAGGTGCTGTTTAACTATAGTAAAATCTGTGGAGTGTATATCTGGAAGACTGTTAGGAAGGTGGAGGTGTCTCATGACATGACTTGAGGCATCCTAGAGGTAGCTGCCTCGTGTTACTGGTGCTTGCTGAGTTTTGCACAACATTTGTTAAAGGCAAGGGCCTCAGGGATGCATGACAGGCAGAGATGGAGGGACTGTCAGAGTGTTATGAAGAGCTGGAGATGGTGCCTGTGCCCAACATCTCCGCTATCTAGTCCAGATGACCCTAGAGTGTACATAGGTAACCAGACAAGCCATTCCAGGTGTGAAGCAATGCACTGTATGATACCAGTGGAAGAACTAACTGTAGCGGTATAGTTATGCCAACACGGAGATAAAGTCACATGAATCTTTTACCTATAGAAGTCCTACTGAAACAGAGCTAAGTCACTTCCAAAGAGGTGTAATTATTCTGATAAAAAGTATGAGACAAACCAAAAAGAGACTAAATGTTGGTGAAGTCAAGGTAGTTTGTGCTGGAAAAAAAACAACAACAAAAATATACCATTGCAAACTATCTGGTGCAGACAAGGCTATAGAACATAGATGTGTCGGTGCCCCGGGTCCCCAGAAGGGTTAGAACATGATTGTAACAGAATTATTAAGGCCTATGTTGTATGTTGCTACAAACCAAGTTCTAGCTATGTTTGTATCTGCATTTCCAACTCATTTAAAACTTGACTCTAAGTGCATTGGCTACACTTGCAAATGTAGCGCAGGGGAAGTTAAACCAGCCCTCGGAGACTGCAGCCCAGAAAGCGCTGCCGTGTAATCACATTGTCAGCTGCAAGCGCGGTGGCATGGCCACATTTGCGGCACTTGCAGCAGCATTGGGAGCAGTGCATTTTGGGCAGCTATCCCACAGAGCATCTCTTCCCATTCTGGCACTGTGGTTTGTGGGAAGGCGGAATGGGGGGCGTGGGGCATCCTGAGTCCTGTCCCAATGCCCCGTGATGCATCGCTTTGCATCCCAGCAATCCCTGTACTGCCATCCACATTTGGTGCCATCTTTCAGCTGTTTTTTTACTGACCCTTTTGGTCTGCGGGAATGAATCCCGAACTGCTTAGGATTATGCTGATGGGTCTCGCCAGTACGTCACGAATTGCAGTCGAGTTACTCCTTAAGCTACAAAGTGACAGTGAGGAGTCTGACGATGATGTTGACACACGTAACACAGCTTTGCAGCTTTTTGGCCATTGATAACAAGGATGGCTGGGATCTCAGGGTTGCATCTGTAAAGCCAAAATGCAACATTTAACAGAGGCAACATTGTTAACACTAGAGAAAGCAATGATTTTGCCGAACTAAAAGACAAGCACAGTGCAAGTAGCAGAAAGTGCCTGTCCCAAAGCAAGCGCACGTAACCCACAAGAGTTCCGACATGTTGAGTAACCATAGGGGCAAGGGTGACTTATTGTTTCAGGGCTGTACTGTCCTCTGGGGTTCTGTGCCTTGGGGAGAGCCAACAGCTGCAGGAGGCCCCTATACTGAACACTGTCCCGACATTTTCCACAGGATGAGTTTGTCCTGGAAGATATCTCTCTGCTGAGGGTCTTCTATTACAATGCCGCTTGTCTGTGTGCAGCAATGGTCCCCCCAACCACTCTCAGCACAGTGGCACAGACATGTTAGCCTTACCGGGACAAGGAGCACAGTACTCTGCCAAGGAACCTGCACAAGCGGATTGCCCAGCTTCTGCATGGGATCTTCGATGAGATCACTGAGGCCAATTACTGCGATGTGAAAGAGCACATCTGTCAGGGCTGTATCCCCACTTTGAACTTTAGGGTACAAATGTAGGGGCCTGCATGAAAACTTATAAGCTTAACTACCAGCTTAGCTCTGGTCCGCTGCTACCATCCCCAGAATTCCCATGCCTGGGAAGCCTTGAGAAACCTTCACCAATTCCCTGGTGAATACAGATCCAAACCCCTTGGATCTAAAACAAGGAGAAATTAACCATTCCCCTTATTGGTCCTTTAGGTCAGATGCCAGCCAGGTTACCTGAGCTTCTTAACCCTTTACAGGGAAAAGGATTTTGGAGTCTCTGGCCAGGAGGGATTTTATAGTACTGTACACAGGAGAGCTGTTACCCTTCCCTTTATAGTTATGACAACATCAATGCCCTATTCCGCATCTAGGTATGCACACAGCCCTGACCCTTCTTTCTGCAACCCTCCTCGCCCCAGCAGCCCGCACCGAACAACTCCCTTCCCAAAATAAAAGCCGCTTACTCTGCTGTTTGTTCTTCCACAAGCACCATCCACTGCAACTGGCTACCTTCCTCCTGGCTTGAAAACAGCTCCTGGTTACATGCACCTAGGGATGCCGGGCCGTCCTCTGGCTCTGGACCTCCCTCAGCACCCTTGCTCCCGTTTTCCTCCTCCTGCCTTGTTGCACTCTGGGCTACCACGGCCTCAAAGTATCCATGGTGCTCTTCAGAGTGGAGGTGGGGTCACCCCCAAGTATCTCGTGCACCTCTTTGTAGTAACGGCAGGTCATGGGCGCAGCACTGGAGTGGTGGTTTACATCCCGCGCTTTGTGGTAGGCATTCCGCAGCTCCTTCACTTTAACCCTGCACTGCTGTGCGTCCCGTTCCTGGCCCCTTTCCATCATGGCCCTTGATATCTGCCCATAGGTATCATAATTCCTACGGCTGGAGCGCAGGTGGGATTAAACAGCTTCCTCCCCCCAAACACCGATGAGGTCCAGCACCTTGCCATTGCTCCATACTGGGGATTACCTGGCGCATGGAGGCATGGTCACCTGGAAAGATGCGCTGAGAGCACTCCATGCCTTGCTGAGCAAACAATAAGGGGACTTTCAGAATTCCCAGAGAATTTGAAGGGCGGGTCTGACTGTTGGTCACCTGAGGACAGGACAGTAGAGTTCAAAGTGATGACCAAAGTGGCTAGAACAAGCATTGTGAGACACTTCATGGAGGCCAATCAGGGTGCATTTATTGACCACGGTGTCCACACTAGCACCGCGGTGCTCCAGCCAGGGCGCAGCAAGCTCTATGCTTCTCGTGGAGGTGGATTACCGGGGGGCTCCAGCTGCGGAGTCCGGGTGCTCTACATGCCATGCCAGTGTGGACACCTCAGCAGTTAGGGCACCCAGGGCTGATTTAATGCACTCCAACTCAGAAGTGTAGCCAACGCCTAAGCTTCTAGCAGCAGATCCCCTGCTGATGTAAATTAACTTCAATGGAACCATGACATGAATCTTCTGCTAAGCTCCAGTACAGACAGAGTTTGCAGGAAGCATCAGGGAAGTTGTTCGATGAAGAAATCCTTTAAAATGTGACCTGAATGACTGAAGCTTTTAAAGCCAAGCTTTGCTCACCTATAGTACGTTAATGGTTATGAAAGCTTATAAGACAAAACTTAATAGGTCCAACAGAGCTCAGAGAAGTCTGCAGTAAGAGAGGGAGTATTCATGCACTGATACAAATGCTAGGCTAGAGCCTGTTGTTAGAAAGTTGAGTGTAAAGGGAATGATAAAATGACATGAGTTCTCTGACCACGCATGAGGAAACAGCAGAGACTGTGTGCATAACAGAACAAGAGTGAAATCAGACCTGGCCAAAGTTTAAAGTAAATGCTCCTTACAATTGTCCCTGCAATGGATGAAGCGTGTTTTACAGGGCAATGCCCGCTGACAAGCTGTAAAAGCAGCACCAGTAATAAAACAATATGAAGATTAATATAGAGAAGGAGAACTCAAAGATTACTCAGGGCTTGACTGCCAGTAGGTTGCACCCGTATAACTTAAGGTGTGATTTTAAACTGGGCGAAAGAGTTGGTGAACATGCTTCCTTCAGATAGGTTTATTTTGGTTCAGTTTTAGTTGACTAGGAACTAGTTTAAGCTAATCAGCCAATTTTAAATGGAAAAAAGTGTCCACAGATGGGTTTGTGTCAGTTTAACTAAACTGCTGTAAAAACAGGTTTTAAGTTAAACCTGTGACACTTTCTGATGCAGATAATAGCTGAGTGCTGATTGTCTATTTAGCACAATCTTGTAGCCAAACATGAGCCAGTGGAGATTGACAGAGATCAGTAAATAAGGATGAGTCCATTGGGATAACTCTGAGTGTCATGAACCACGGAGTGAAATGCAATTCATAGTTTGATGGAAAATGTGAAACCTTAGGATAACTAGTCCTGTAAATTTTGCTCATCCTATCACAGGCACATGAACACATTGCAACACCGGTATGACATATTGACAACTGGCAAAGAGCCCAAGGCTGCATTTCATTTGCATATAGATGTGTAGACATTTTGAAATAGCAGTAAACCCCCTACAGTCCTAATATTTACTTGTTCTTGTAGTTGTGCACAGCATTTCAAGACCTAATTGGGCCACAGCTGGCATTTGGGAAAATACATTGGACACTCCATACTGTGTACACCACAAAGAATTCCAAAATCTCCATCCACGTATGTTACTAATCTGATAACAAGAAATGAACAGTACTACTCATCCTGTATATCAGGGGTCGGCAACCCTTTCAGAAGTGTTGTGCTGAGTCTTCGTTTATTCACTCTAATTTAAGGTTTCGCGTTCCAGTCATACATTTTAACGTTTTTAGAAGGTCTCTTTCTATAAGTCTATAATATATAACTAAACTATTGTTGTATGTAAAGTAAATAAGGTTTTTAAAATGTTTAAGAAGCTTCATTTAAAATTAAATTAAAATGCAGAGCCTCCCAGACCGGTGGCCAGGACCCAGGCAGTGTGGGTGCCACTGAAAATCAGCTTGTGTGCCGCCTTCGGCACACGTGCCATAGGTTGCCTACCCCTACTGTATATACTGCTTCCCTTCTTTCATTCCAGCAGTAACGTTTATTCTGGCAGAGTAGTAATCATGAACACAATTATTGCTCTGCTGCAGCAGAAATTTAATCTCTCTGAAATACGAAGAGCAGAGGAAAAATGAGACTTCCCATTCCAGTAAGGAAGCCTTCACAGGAAGTCTCTCTAGAAATTATGTCCTGTGCTGCCCTGATCAGCCATCGAGCTATTCAACTCTAACAATGCTGACAATATGTAAGACTGCCCCGGAAACCTTAAGAGATTGCATGTCTGACACAGCCGGTGTCTCCAGTGCCCAGGCAGCTAATCTAGCGTCAGACAGATCCTGGTTAAGGAAGCAGGGGGAAAGGAGGTTCCCCCTCAGCAGCCTTGATGCAGTGGCTCTGAATGGCAGGAGACCAAAAGGTGCGGGAGTAGTTACATAAGCAGCAACAGCAACCCTGAATGCAATCAAATATGAGGCCTCATCTAGGGATCAGAAATCTTAAAAGTCAGCTGGAAAGCTGAGCTGCTAAAAACAATAGATCTACTGTAACTGGTTTAGGGAGGGGGGAGCATTCAAGGTTAGGCTAAAAACGTGAGAGCAGAATGAAGCCCACATTAAAATTACCCACCAGGAGGCACCAATTAATGAATAGTTTTACTTCAGAGATGCTGTACAGCAAAGCCCCTCTGACTTGGAGCATATTGTGAGCCTTTTGCTCAGCACAGTGTTCTGAAATGCCACATGGCGATAAATGTTTTTCAGGATGTGGAAAGGGAGAAAGTGCTTTAAAATTGATTTTTAATTATAATGGCTTTTTAATTGTAACAGGCATTTTCAATGGTTAATGGATATTTTAGAGCAGGAGGCTGGTGGTGGTGGTGGCCATTGCTGAAAACCGATCTCATTTTCGATGTTGTCATTCATTATAAAGGGCCAAAGTAAGAGGCTGTAAAACAATTATCAGCCCTGCATTAACAATCAGAAATTTAACTTTACTAAACAAACTGTAAGATTTGTGTTTTAACCATTGAAGTGGGGTTTTTTAATCCAGTATTTGATTTTCTTGGAGGAGATGAGAGGTCCTCAGCTTCCCTACTAAGGGATCCTCTAACTCAGTGGTTCCCAAACTTGTTCCGCCGCTTGTGCAGGGAAAGCCCCTGGTGGGCCAGGCCGGTTTGTTTACCTGCCCCATCCGCAGGTTCGTCCGATCGTGGCTCCCACTGGCCGCAGTTCACTGCTCCAGGCCAATGGAAGCTGCTGGAAGCTGTGTGTACAGTGCCTCGCACAATGGGGCCCTGAGCTTAGTTGGGACCTAGTGTAAGGCAAATGAGCAATAATAATGAAAGCGATCAACGGTGCCAAATGGGGCAGTCGCTACCCAGCTATAAATGTTGATGCTTTTCAGCTCAGTAGACACTGCCTTCACCATGGTATAGAAAAGCAAATGAAAAAAGTGATGGGCAAATTTGTCCTCCCTATTTTCAGTCTCACTCAGATGTGGTGAAGTTAAATTAGGCTATGAAAACAAGGGTTTTAGAGCTGGTGCTCTGAAGTCAGATTGCTACTGCTTAGAGCAGCAGCCATAAGCTACAGGCGCAGGGCATCAGTGCTCTTACTATTCCCCACTTCCCCAGGAGTAGATTGGGGGAGGAGAGAGAATATCCCCAGCCTGATCTCCTTGGCCCCAGTGGAGAAAGCTGGGAGAACTCTGCGAAGATCCCAAGTTCAAGGAGCGGGGCAAAGAGGAGGACAACCTTTTCTGGAGAGCCAACCCTCCCAGGGGGTAAGAATGGGAAAGAGGATAGTACAGCGCCTAGGTATGGAGGAGAGATATGACCCCTGTCCATGGTGTTCGATCAACCCCTAAGCAAAATGGAGGAGAAGGAAGAAGGAGGCTCCATTGGCTTGAGAGAGCCCACTTCCAGGAAGCAGGGTAAAGAAGGAAGGGGAGAAAGGGGGAAGAATTCGATCTCCCAGGGAAATGGGAAGGGATAAGCCCACCTGGGCAGCTCATCTTCCAGGGTGCCAGAAAGAGACAAACCCCGGAATGCCACCAAATGTGGACACAACTTCCTGTGGGCCCTGGGAAGGCATTGGCTGAGGGTAGGATTTTGCTCAGGACCAGGCCCTTTAAAGGCCTGTGTGCACTCATTCATTCTCCAGCTGTGCTCCCTGACTGAGCTCTGGCTGTGCTCCCTGCCCAGAAGATTCCTGGTGAGCCAAAGGATAATGGTCTCCTTGAATAAGGAAGACAGGGGTTGGACAGGCCTACTTGTCACTCTTGAAAGACTTCTGGAAAAGGGAATGGGTTAAAGGCCACTGTTTCCTCTACCACAGGACTCGTAAAGGTATGTTTGAGGGATGGGTGATGCAGGGTCTGGAAATGTGTAAGATGACCATACGTCCCTGAAAACGGGTTGTCTCATTTATTTTGTAACTCCTACTGACTGGGACCTGAGGGAACTGGCTGAGTCTGTGACACTGACAATGGACTGGCTGGAAATGAGTGCATCTCCAGGATCTCCCTCTAGCATCTCTAGGGTTGTTGTCTGTTCAGATTTTCCCAGGATCATCCATTTTTTAAATGTATTTTACTGAGAAATCTGCCAGGGTGCTCAGTATGCACTGTCGGCTGTCCAGTTTTGTGGGCTCAGGATCCTCCCAGATATCCCCCCCCCTTTTTTTTGTACCTCAGAGGTGGCAACCCTACCCATCACCCTCTCACACTCCACTCCATGTGGGACCTTTCATTAAGTCTTCCCCACTTCACAAGACCTTGGACCAGCACTCCTTTACCACAGACTCCTTTGAGTCTGGGTGCATAACAGTTTTCAAGTACATAAAAGGTTGTTACAAGGAGGAGGGAGGAAAATTGTTCTCCTCAATCTCTGAGAATAGGACAAGCAACAGAGGGTCCTGTGGCACCTTTAAGACTAACAGAAGTATTGGGAGCATAAGCTTTCGTGGGTAAGAACCTCACTTCTTCAGATGCAAGTAATGGAAATTTCCAGAGGCAGGTATAAATCAGTATGGAGATAACAAGGTTAGTTCAATCAGGGTGGGTGAGATGCTCTGCTAGCAGTTGAGGTGTGAACACCAAGGGAGGAGAAACTGCTTCTGTAATTGGATAGCAATTCACAGTCTTTGTTTAATCCTGATCTGATGCTGTCAAATTTGCAAATGAACTGGAGCTCAGCAGTTTCTCTTTGGAGTCTGGTCCTGAAGGTTTTTTGCTGTAAGATGGCTACCTTCACACCTGCTATTGTGTGGCCAGGGAGGTTGAAGTGTTCTCCTACAGGTTTTTGTATATTGCTATTCCTGATATCTGACTTGTGTCCATTTATCCTCTTGCGTAGTGACTGTCCAGTTTGGCCAATGTACATAGCAGAGGGGCATTGCTGGCACATAATGGCATAAATAACATTAGTGGACATGCAAGTGAATGAGCCGGTGATGTTGTAGCTGATCTGGTTAGGTCCTGTGATGGTGTTGCTGGTGTAGATATGTGGGCAGAGTTGGCATCGAGGTTTGTTGCATGGGTTATTTCAAATTTGGTGACAATATATACCTCAGCTCTCGTCCACTCACGCCCCTTCTCTACCTACGCTACATTGATGACATCTTCATCTTCTGGACCCATGGGAAGGAGACCCTGGAAGAATTCCACCATGATTTCAACAGCTTCCACCCCACCATCAACCTCAGCCTGGACCAATCTACATGGGAGGTCCACTTCCTAGACACCACAGTACAAATAAGCGATGGCCACATTAACACCACCCTATACCGAAAACCCAGCGACCACTACGCCTACCTTCATGCCTCCAGCTTCCACCCCACACACACCACACGATCCATCGTCTACAGTCAAGCGCTGAGGTACAACCACATCTGCTCCAACCCCTCAGACAGAGACCAACACCTACAAGATCTTCACCAAGCATTCTCAAAACTACGATACCCACACAAGGAAATAAAGAAACAAATCAATAGAGCCAGACGTGTACCCCGAAACCTCCTGCTACAAGACAGGCCCAAAAAAGAAAACAACAGAACTCCACTGGCCATCACCTACAGTCCTCAGTTTAAACCTCTCCAACGCATCATCAGTGATCTACAACCCATCCTGGACAATGATCCCTCACTTTCACAGGCCAGTCCTCGCCCACAGACAACCCGCCAACCTTAAGCATATTCTCACCAGCAACCACACACCGCACCATAACAACTCTAACTCAGGAACCAACCCATGCATCTGAAGAAGTGAGGTTCTTACCCACGAAAGCTACAACTATAGAAGCAGTTTCTCCTCCCTTGGTGTTCACACCTCAACTGCTAGCAGAGCACCTCACCCGCCCTGATTGAACTAACCTCGTTATCTCCATACTGATTTATACCTGCCTCTGGAAATTTCCATTACTTGCATCTGAAGAAGTGAGGTTCTTACCCACGAAAGCTTATGCTCCCAATACTTCTGTTAGTCTTAAAGGTGCCACAGGACCCTCTGTTGTTTTTTACAGATTCAGACTAACACGGCTACCCCTCTGATACTTGAGAATAGGACAAGAAGCAATGGGCTTAAATTGCAGCAAGGGAGGTTTAGGACATTAGGAAAAGCTTCCTAACTGTCAGGGTGGTTAAGCACTGGAATAAATTGCCTAAGGAGCTTGTGGAATCTCCATTGTTGGAGGTTTTAAAGAGCAGGTTAGACAAACACCTGTCAGGGATGGTCTAGATAATACTTAGTCATCCTGCCATGAGTGTAGGGGGCTGGACTAGAAGACCTCTCAAGGTCCCTTCCAGTCCTACAGTTCTCTCTCTCCTTTTCCCTATACCTCCAGGCTGTTACCAAGTCTTGCCTCTTCTTCCTCCACAAACAATCTGATGTAAAGGTCTTTCTTGCCTGTTGATCAGACCAAAATCTTTACGTGCTCCCCTCTCTCACTATGCTCTCCCTGCTTTGCCCTTTCGCCAACCCCTCCCCAGTCCCTTTGCTCCTCCGTATCCCCCCAGCGGACGTGTCCCGCTCCCAGCGCTGTGCTGAGAACCAGCCCCTGGTCGGAGCGCTCAGCTCACCAACAGCCTGGCTGGCAGGCTCCTTCCTTCCCCCACTGCCTCTGGCTGGACCAACGCCCTGGGAAAGCCTAAGACCTGTGTCCAGGAGGAGCCAAGCCCTGTATGTACCAAAGCCCTGCACAGTGTTGGCATGGGGGAGCCTCTCTGCCCCTCAGCTAAGCTCTGGAGTGGGGGCGGGGAAGTGATTTCCAGACTGTTCACACACCGACCCTGCAGGCTCCACAGCAGCCCCCAGGAAAGGGGTTTAGCACCTCCCCCCTCCCCCCTACACACACACACCCTGGGTCCTGCCCCCAGGGAGCCCAGGGCTGCTCTGTCCCCTGCTGAGCTACTTCTCTGGCCGGGTTCCCTGAAGCCCCTGCAGTCAGGTTCCTTGGGCCCTGGTGCACGATGCATCCGTGGGGCTTAACCCCTTCTTGCCCATGTTGTAGCCGGATGCGGCTGGGTCATGTTGGTGGCCAGCAGCAGAGACAGGGCCAGGTCATCCCTTCCCTACCTCCTCCCCCTGTGGCTAGAAGCAGCTCCTTTCTCTCCCACACAGAGCTGAAAGGCTGCTGTTGGCTACATTCTGGTGTGAACCCTGGAAGAAATCTGGTGGAGGGGGCATGTGAACCTCCATACCCCCCACCTGTTGCCTGGGGAAGCTGTGGTGCCAGGTACCAGGAGAGGCAGGTCCATCCTGGGGGCCCAGCCAGGCATGGAGGGTGGAGAGCAACAGGTAAGGAGGGTTGGGTCAGTCGGTCACTCCCCCCACCCCTCGTGTGAGAACGGTGTACGGGAGTGTGTGTGGTGGGGAGAGTAGGGGTGTGTCACCCTTCCTCGTGTGAACCCTAAAGCCTTAAAGATAAGAAGGTAAATAAAAAGAATCCAACTATGCAGTATTTCTTTTTAACAGAGACTCAGTTAATTTGATAGTAATTTGAATGTTTGTATTGCATAGCTCTGATTGATTGCCATTGAACTCGCTTGAATACGAGTAATTTTACCAGTTGTCCTGTATTCAGCATAAGGAAATATGGTCACCCTAGATATGGATAAATGGAAATCAACAGTTATATAAAATAGGATTTTAAAAAATCCACAAAATTTGGAAGGGATATAAACCCTCCTTCCCCAGAACATATAAACCACCCCATACCTGGGGAGCAGGGTTTGGAAGAAACTTCCCTTAATAGTAGGTTATTTCTTAGTTGCCTATTTCAGGGTTTCTTGTAGCCACTGGTACTGGCCACTGTTGGCGACAGGATACTAGACTAGCTGGACCATAGGTCTTATCCAGTATGGCAATTCCTATGATCGGAAACACTGACTGGTTGTTGATGTTTATTGCTTAGCTACTATGTCCATGAAATGTTAATGTGGAACAGGAGCAAATAATTGCATAGAGAACAAAATGGAATAAACAAAAAAAGGATTTTGCATTGAGCACAGGGGGATATGACAGTTTAAATGGCTCTGTTTAACGGTGACATTACAGTATCAAGTCAAATCATATATGACCTAAAATGCTTCTTTCTGTGGTCAATAGCAGTAGACCTGGAATCTGTTTGAATTTTAGGCTCTGTTAACCAAAAATGCCTATGCAAGAGATGCAGTCAGTGTCAGTTATTTATTGACCTGGAGGTTTTTAAGTGAACACCCCATTGTATGAGGGAACTCGATAGCAATGGTGATTTGACCCATTTTGTGTTATGATATACTGAGGTTTAACCAGCTTTTCTGTGCAAAGCCAACAAATTGTGCGAGCAAACTTCATCAGCAAATGCTATGAAAGGTACCCAGTCAGCTGGATACAGACGTCACCCTGGGGCTGCATGTGCTTGCTCCCTCTGAGCCAGTCACATCACTACTTCTGTTTGACTCTTTTCTATTATTTTTAAATGTTAAGAGAGCTAGCTGAGCTAGTTCATTTAAGAATATAATGCTCCATGACATGTAATAGGTTCTATGAACTAACATCCCCCTTAGTAAGTCTAATTTGTGTGTAAAATTGGAGTGAACTGGATTGCTTTCTTTAAATTTTCTGAAGCTGGTGCTCTTTCCATTTCCCTCGCTGACCTAGGAGTCATGATCACAGAATGCCATGTGGTGTAGATCAGAACATGCAGAAGGGTAGACAGGATAATTCTCCAACAGAGGGCACAAAGTAAGCTTGATTTGTACATTTTTAAGTTCATGTGACTGGCAAACTTATTACAAATAATCTAAAACCTTGTTGATCCTGGAGCCAGCCTTTGTGACTGCGCAAGTCCAGAGCTGCTCATACATCATCGACAGTGCCATTACATGTCTGTCCGATGTGTGACAGGACATTCCACGCCCGAATTGGACTGATCAGTCATCTTCGGACGCACAGAGCCCAGTCATCGAAAGAATGAGTTGTTGAGGTCTTCATCAATAATGATGGACGAACATCCATGAGAGTGAAGGATCATTTTCCAGGATAGGAATGCTTTATCAAGCATTCGTAAAACTACAATACCCACCTGGGGAAGTGAGGAAACAGATTGACAGAGCAGGATGGATACCCAGAAATCACCTATTACAGGACAGGCCCAACAAGGACAACAACAGAACACCACTGGCCATCACATACAGCCCCCAGCTAAAACCTCTCCAGCGCATTATCCACGATCTACAACCTATCCTGGAAAATGATCCTTCACTCTCACAGACCTTGGGAGGCAGGCCAGTCCTCGCTTACAGACAACCCCCAAACCTGAAGCAAATACTCACCAGCAACTACACACCACACCACAGAAACACCAACCCAGGAACCTATCCCTGTAGCAAACCTCGTTGCCTACTTTGTCCCCATATCTACTCTGGCGACACCATCAGAGGACCCAACCACATCAGCCACACCATCAAGGGCTCATTCACCTGCACATTCACTAATGTTATGTATGCCATCATGTGCCAGCAATGCCCCTCTGCCATGTACATTGGCCAAACCGGACAGTCCCTCTGCAAAAGAATAAATGGACACTAATCGGACATCAGAATTGGTAACATACATAAGCCAGTAAGTGAACACTTCAATCTCCCTGGTCATTCTATTACAGATTTAAAAGTCACTGTCATTGAACAAAAAAACTTCAGATACAGACTTCAAAGAGAAACAGCAGAACTAAAATTCATTTGCAAATTTAACACCATTAATCTGGGCTTGAATAGGGACTGGGAGTGGCTGGCTCATTACAGAAGCAGCTTTTCCTCTCCTGGAATTGACACCTCCTCATCCATTATTGGGAGTGGACTACATCCACCCTGATTGAATTGGCCCTGTCAACACTGGTTCTCCACTTGCGAAGTAACTCCCTTCTCTCCATGTGTCAGTATATAATGCCTGTATCTGTAACTTTCACTCTATGCATCCGAAGAAGTGAGGTTTTTACCCATGAAAGTTTATGCCCAAATAAATCTGTTGGTATTTAAGGTGCCACCAGACTCCTTGTTGTTACTGCAGAAAGTAACAGTTAGGATTCAACATTAAGCCTAGAATTCTTGAGACTCCCAGGCAAGGATTCTCTCCAGTAATACTGATGCTTATGAAAACACTGTAAAGGTCTGTTTTGGCTCCCACTGGGAGGTTTGAGGATCAGGGGTTCTCAAACTTCATTGCATCACAACCCCCTTCTGAAAACAAAAATTGCTACATGCCCCAGGAACGGGGATGGAAGCCTGAGCCTGCTGAAGCCCCGCTGCCCCAGACAGGGGACCAAAGCCCCAGGGCTTCTTCCCTGGGTAGGGGCCTATAATCTAAGTCCTGCCTCACAGGGCCCTGGGCCGTGGGGCTTGGGCTTCAGGTGGTGGGACTCAGGCTTTGGCTTTGGCCCCAGGCCCCAGCCAGTCTAACAGCAGCCCTGGAGACCCCATTAAAATGGGGTCATGACCCACTTTGGGGTCCTGAGCCACAGTTTGAGAACTGCTGCCATAGATCTTAATGGGACCATGGTTAGTCTCTTAATCTCTAATGCACCGGTCCACAGGGCCGGCTCTAACTTTTTTGCCGCCCCAGGCAGAAAAGAAGAGCGCCGCCCCGCCATAACACCCCCCTCCCCCGAGTGCCCCCCCCCCCCCCCCACCCCCCCCCCCCCCCGAGTGCTGGGCTGAGCCGCCCAACCCCCCACTCTCCCCAGCGCCACGCCACCAAAACAACAACAACAAAAAACCCTTGAGCGCCACCCTGCAAACAAAACCAAAACCACCACGAGCGCCCCCTGCCACCCCAACATTGGCCGCCCCTTATAAGGTGCCGCCCCAAGCACGTGCTTGGTCGGCTGGTGCTTGGAGCCGGCCCTGTCTGTCCAAGCTTGATAGTTTATTACAAATTTTAACTTTCCAGAAGTTGTATCGTACTAGTGCCATCAGAAGGAGTGATTTTTAAGGACATTAACTTGGGCCATAACAAACAACTAATGAGAGAAAACAATCTGCAAATGTCATATTTGTTTAACTGCATTCTCCAGCTTGAAAATGTCATTCTGTTGGAAATGAAAGTAAAACACTGCTGTTTATCTTCACTACTTTACTTAGTTTCCGCTCCCCTGCTCTACACTCGCATCTGCTTGACTTATTCCCAAATGTCCTTAAACACACTGACTGCAGACATAGCTCAAGGCAGAACTAAAGACTTCAGGTTCTCCTGCTGCTGAGCTCTGATAACAATGATTTCGCTTTTAGGACAAATGAGAGATTGCCCCTAGCTCCCAAAAGCAACAGCAAAAGCTTGGGAGAGTGGATAGTTATTAATCTCCCAGTATCAGCAAGAAGAGGCAGCCCCACCAGTATAACCAAACTTGAGGCAAGGTCTTCAAAAGCAAAAATGACTTTTTGGTCAAAATGAGAATTTTTTTTGAAAAACATGTTGATTTCAGTGCAATTTCATTTAGGAGAAAAACCAAAATGAAACCATTTGATGCTGAAACAGCCTGTTTCAATAATTTCTGAATGAAATGTCTTTGAGTTTTTTGTTTCAAAACAAAATTCATTGTAACCTTTTTAAGCTTTTATACAAATATAACAATCAGGACTCTGTTATTGTGGGGAGCACCACATTCTTATTCCAGATAAGTCCTTTAGGCTATGTCATGTTAGAAGCAGTTTAAGCTAAACTGGAAAAAGCCACCCTTGACTGGAACAGGAATACCCACATGGGGGGACTATACCAGTTTAACTATTCAGTTTAATTCACACTTTAGGCCTGGTCTATGCTGAACAGTATAGCACCATAGCTACATTAGTCAGGGGTGTGGAAAAAACACCATTTAGGCAACTATTAAAAAAGACCACCTCCTTCTTTCCTAGGCAGGTATGCGCCGCTTACCGGACAGACCCCTCAGCTGAAATATTAATCCCATTCTATCATATGGTACAGAAACACCGGACTAGCGACATATCCACAAACAGAGCACCAGCACTTTTGTCACACTTAGGTTACGAGTGCGATGGATCTGCTAAGTCCCTCTCCCTGCCTCACCCCACACCACTGCATTTCCCCTTCCCCGTGCCAGGCAATGGGAAAGGTCCTGAATCAGGAAGTGGCCAGGCAGGCTCTGTTAGGAAGCAGTGGCCGCATGGCTAGGCAGGAGTTGTAGAGAAGCTGGATCCAGAGAAGAATCCCCAGAAACTGTACACAAAGCGGTGTGTGGAACAGGCTGTGAATGCTGGACATTACAGCTGGGTGCAGGGCTGTGTGTGAGACAAAACATTTCAAATTTTCCTTTAACGTTATTGAACAAATTGAAAACATGTTCAAGATCTAAACAAAACATTTAATTTGACCATTTTCATTTTGACAATTTTTTTCAACTTTTTGATTAGCCAAAAATGTTTGCTTTTGGTTTGACCTGAAGTAATTTTTTTTTTGGGGGGTGGGGGGGATTGCCAGCAAATCAATACAATTGTTATTAGTACAGCTCTATTTATTTGTTTAAAAGATGTTTGTTCCCTTTGGCTTGAAAGAGAGTCCATTTTTAACTACAGTATATTTCTGATCTGATGGAGAGGTCTTGTTTTTGACTGGGGTGCATGCATAGTTACAAAGTTTTTTTTTGGTTGTCTCTTTCTTTCATTCATTATTTTCATAATTAGTCCTGTAGCTCAGCTTGGCAGCACAAGACTTTCAGAAATGATGCATACTTCTTTTTCCTTTGGGATGATGTCCAGTAGCTTTGATCATTTAAATTGATTAATTCGACATGAATTTAGCCAGACTTGGGGGACGGGGAAATACAAATTTGATTTTTAACTGTAGAAATATTGACAATTTGATGGCACCCATCTTAAAGGGACCTGATTTTGCTGAATCCAAAATTGCTGAATACCTGCTCTTTGGAAATCAGGCTGCTTACGTTATTTCAAGCTGAGCCCCTAAAATCACTCATCACTTTTGAAAATTTAGAAACAGATCCAGGAAGAGAATATAAATTTAGGTCTAAAGTATTCTTATAAACCAAAAGAAATAAAATCAGTCAGTTAGTTTCAGGATCATTATAACAGAAATAGACCAATAAGGAGGGGAGGTCATTTCCTGACAAAAACGACTTGCTGACTGATGGGCCTAAAGGCAAAGACCTCAATTTCTCCGGATGGTTGCCAGGAAATACCCTCCCCATCTGCTATTTTCTGCTTGAATAATTGTGTGGGAGGGAAATGTGACACTCTTAAGCACTATGTGATGTACTCCATAATGTACATCCCATATCTTGTATAGAGTTAGGCTGCCAAAAGAGCTGATCAAAATGTCAGTTGGTGGGTGTGTACCGTTATGAGATCCCAGGGAAAAATACACATATTTGGTTAGAAATACGTAGGTCTAGAAAGAAATATTACACTGTAAAACAGAATGCATTTTTCTAGCCATAGGCCCTGATCCTGCCAACATTTGCACAAAGGCATAACTTTAATGATGGGACTACTCATGTGAGGAGAGTGAAGCATGTATATAAGGGTTTGCAGGGTTGAGGCACTAAGACACTAATTTCCTGAAAGTCTAGTCCAGGAAGGGAAAAGTCCTGTTGAGGGAAAGCCCTGCTGGGATTTGATTTATGAACAGGACATCCTGCTTAGTTCTGAGATCTATACAATCTAATTCTAGTGAGCCTAAGGCTTATTGTGAGGGCAAAGAGAGGTGCTCTCCTTCTTACTTGTCTGCAAAACCCACTTGAATCTCTTTGGGCATCTGTGCTAAGCACTTGTCATATTTTATTGCATTTCATGGCAAATGTCTCCAGTACAATGTTAAAAATGTATTCATCTTCATGCAAATGAGCCAAAATACCGTGATGTAATAGTGAACTGTATATTATCACTTATGTCATCAAGTTTGAGGGTAATGTCATGCTCTGTGTGGACAGGGCTATTGTCTAGTGGTTGGGGAAGGTGACTGGGCACTTGAACTCCTGGATTCTGTTCCCCAATTCTGCCAACATTGTGTGACCATGGGAAAGTTATTTAGGCCAAAGTTCTAGCAAGTGTCTATTAGTTCTGGGCAGGGCCGGCTCCAGGCACCAGCCGACTAAGCACGTGCTTTTTTGTTTGGTAGCGCGGCACTGGGGGGGGGTCGGGGGCCTGGCCTGGTGCAGCACGGCGCGGCGGGGCGGGGGTTTGGCCGGCGCAGCGCTCCGGGGGTTTGGGTGGCCCAGCCCGGCGCGGCGCTTGAGGGGGAGGGTGGCCGGCCCGGTGCGGCGCTCCGAGGGTTTGGGCGGCCCGGTGTGGCGCTCAGGTGGGGGCGGGGGTTTGGGTGGCCCGGCACAGTGCTCGGGGGTTTGAGGGGCCTGTCGTTCGGGGGGAGGGGCGGGAGTTTGAGCGGCCCGGCCCGGGGCGGCGCTGGGGGTAGGGGTTTACGGCGGGGTGGCGCTCTTCTTTTTTGCCTGGGGCGGCAAAAAAGTTAGAGCCGGCCCTAGTTCAGGGTTCCTCAGTTTATGGGAACCCAGTTCTAGCCATGTGGGGTCTAATTTGCAGAGTTGTTGAGTGTTTGGCACTCCCATTGATTTCATCTGGAGCTGTGTGTGCTTAGCTCCCTGGTGCCTCTGCCCAACAGAAAAATAGGGATAATACTTCCCTATAGGCATATTGGGATGTTTGTACAGTGCTTTGAGTTCCTTGAAAGATGCCATAGGTGCAAATTATTAATAAAACAAACAGGAAGGTGTGACACACAGGAACACTGGGGCCAACTGGCAAAGGTTTCACTGTTCTTTACAAACAACTCCTGTCCCAGACCTGACAAACTCACTACACCTAATAAACCGCTTTGATGATACTTATCCATAAAGGGTAGCATGTGAGGGCCCTACTGAAAGCTTGTAACTTATTGATACTCATAATCATTGTGAGATGTGTGCACGGTTGGTATTTAAGGAATAATGTAACTATATTGAAAATTATGTTCTTATGGTCTTGGAGTGAATTTGAATCACCAGGGAATGATATAAAGCAACAGGGGGTCCTGTGGCACCTTTGAGACTAACAGAAGTATTGGGAGCATAAGCTTTCGTGGGTAAGAACCTCACTTCTTCAGATGCAAGTAATGGAAATCTCCAGAGGCAGGAATAAATCAGTATGGAGATAACGAGGTTAGTTCAGTCAGGGAGGGTGAGGTGCTCTGTTAGCAGTTGAGGTGTGAACACCAAGGGAGGAGAAACTGCTTCTGTAGTTGGATAGCCATTCACAGTCTTTGTTTAATCCTGATCTGATGGTGTCAAATTTGCAAATGAACTGGAGCTCAGCAGTTTCTCATCTCAAGATTTCTATTACTTGCATCTGAAGAAGTGAGGTTCTTACCCACGAAAGCTTATGCTCCCAATACTTCCGTTAGTCTCAAAGGTGCCACAGGACCCCCTGTTGCTTTTTACAGATCCAGACTAACACAGCTACCGCTCTGATACAGGGAATGATATGTTTTGGTGGTGACCCATCCAAGCAGCAGGGAGTTGTCACCCTTCCCTGGTTAGCTGATCGTGTAATGTATTTCTCAGTTGACACCCATCCCTCCCCTTTGCACCAATCCAGAAAAGTCAATGGACAACCATCAAAGACAAACTGAAAACATCAAAACCATTTGGGAGTGAAAAGGAATGATAGGACAGTAAGGGGAGCACCCTGTCTGTGAATAAAGACAAAAGACTGATTCAGGACATCACAGGGTGGAGAAAGACACTCTGGATCCAGTCACTGAGGAGGTCCCTTGATGAGGGGGGAGGGGTACTTCATGAAAGACTGGGTCCTAGCTCCTTGGGGCTGGCAAAAGCCTGAACCGTGGGGTGAGAATCTGCTTTATTAGCTAGGAAAGGTCACTATTAATGAGTGTAGGCCCCACTTCACATTTTATGATTTTTCTTTTGTGTGTAACCACTTGTTTCCATCACTCACGCTTGTTTCTATTTTAATCTCCATTTCTTTTTAAATAAATTTTCCTTTTGTTTTACTAGAATTGAACTCAAATGCTGTGTGATATACAGGAGCTGTGGGAAAGCTGGTAAACTGGGATACACTGTTCCTCTGGGAACAGGCTCTGGGATTTCTGTGGGCATCCAGTGGTCAGGCCCAGGGCACCTCTACTTTGCAGGGACTTGGGGGCTGGGGTGCATCTGTTGCCAACCTGCAAGGCCAGGGCAAGCCTGGTAGAGCCCAGAGGAGTGTGCTTGAGTGGCTGACAGGCTGGTTGTGTTAGGGAGCTAACGCCCAGCTGACATAGGGAAGACTCCCCGCACTGGAGGCTGGTGGCAACAAGGTGACTCGCAGCCCTGGGTGCCCTGTGAAGCATCCCAGATTAGGCGCCTACTGTTAGCTGTTTAAATAAGTAAATGTACCCAGCCAACTTTTTCCCTTGTTTGTTTCCAACATGTCTCTGCTTGTCTCTCTTTCCTTTTCTGGCCCTGTAATCCTGTGACTCAGAGTCACATTTTCTCCATTGCTGTTCACTACAGAATATAGAAGTCAGCCGCATTATCAGCAGATCTAAATCTTCCTGGTTTAGGTTAACAGCTGAACACTCCATGCACTGTGTACTCCCTTGCGCTTGCATTGCCATTGGGCTGAACAGGGAAGCAGCATCATTGCTGTTAATCTCCCTGCTTGGTTGTTTTATAAAGAACCAGGCAGTTCATTCTTACCACAAGCCAAGGCAAAACAAACAAGGCAGATGACTCACTGCCACCCTGTTTGAAGGTGTATCTGCCAGTGTCCAGAAGGTGAAGTAGAGTGAGTTATGGTCTATCCAAAGCAAAGGAGCCCTCGCCAGATTGGATACCCACAGCTGTTCAGTCAGAAAACACCCATTTCTAACCTTGGCAGCACAGATCCAGAGAGCAAGCATGCCCAAAGTATGTGAGATTGCTAAAATTAAAACATCTTCATCCAGAAGAGACATCTAATTATGTGACAGCTGCCTGACACTTGAATCAGCTGCTGACCTAAACCAGGACGATTTAGAACCGCTAGCAATAGGTACACGTCACAGCTATCCTGGAATTGATCTTTGAGGTAACAGGAGGCTTCGTGAAACACACCCCTACTGAGTGCATATGAATTCGTCAAATGCTTTGCATAGTTATTTCCGGTATTTATACAACTCCCAGTCTTAGAGCCTGTCGTCCAGATTCCCAGCTGGTACAAATTAGTGTAGCTCCGTTGATGTCAGTGGAGCACCCTGATTTACACCAGCTTAAGATGTGGCCCTGTACATTGGTTCTAAATCCATTTACTGTTGTAGTTGTCGCTGCACGTGGGACCTGATCCTGTGAGGTGCTGAATGCCTCGTGGGAGGGTCTTGAACTCCCTCAGCTCCCACTGACCTTCGGCAACGGCAGTGCAGTTTCTGGGCCAAGGAATGACAGTAAGGGCATTTTGATGACAGGCAAGTCAGATACAAGACCTGGGCCTTTTTCTAGTATCCAGTTAGGGTATTGAATTAAACAAACACATCTGCAAACAAACCCGGGGCCCTGTGCTTCCTTCCACTGTGTGCCATAGGTGGCAACAAATGCATGCTTAAAATAGAAGTGCATCTGGGGCCTGATTCCCCACTGCCTTGCTCTTTGGGTAGTGATTTATATCTGCAAATAGTGCGTCTAAAATGCCACTGACTCAGAATTCTCCACTCACTTACACCAGTAGTAGCATTTTTCCCTCCCTTGGACAGCAGAAATGACTCGACAAGGGTCAAGGCAGTGGAGAATGATGAGGCTATGCAGAAGAGAAGCACCTCGTGAGCCCAAGCCCCTGCTCCCATCCCCTCCCCTCCTCCTCCCACACTTACCCCTCCCCACAAACAATGAGCATTGGGGGCTCCATGGGAAATCAGAGGCATGCTTGACTGAAGGGAAGTCTGGAACTGGGCATTGGCCACCATAGCAAACACATTTCATGATAATAAGCACAGCAGAATGTCCTGGAGCTCAGAGGAACATTGGTTTGTGCTCTGTGGTTTCTGCACCAGAGGAGGTAGAAATGTGCAGGGGTCATCTAATGGTGCTGTACAATTAAGTAGCTGTTCCCTTCTGTAACTGCAGTTGGGGTCCCATCGTGTTAGGTGGTGCCTGTATATATAGTAAAGAATAGACCCTGCCCAGAAGAGGTCTCAGCCTAAATAGAGAATACAGCAAGTGTTACGTCAAATTTCACAGATGGAGAACTGAAGTACAGAGAAATTAAGTGACATGCCCAACACAGCACAGAGAGTCAGTGGCAGAATTGGAAATCAAATCCAGACCTTGGGAGTTCCCAGCTAGTGCTGTAACCACAAGACCATCCTTTGGCTATGATGACTTAAAGGAATCCTAAATCTACATGCCTTAGAACGGAACCTCCCAGGGTGTTGCAGTGAGGTTGAGCACATGTTTGCAAACCATTCTGAGCTCCTCAGCAGGGGTGGCAAGTTATATTGACTCCACCAACGTTGGGGCCGGGTCTCTCCCCCGGCCCAGCCTGCCGCTCCCGCCATCGGCGCCGGTGGGTGCCCGCATCCCTTACCTCTGGCCCTGCCCTAACTCTGCCCCCTCCCTGCCCCTATTGGATCCCTTCCCCAAATCCCCGCCCTGATCCCATCTCTTCCCCCAGCGCGCTGCATTTCCCCTCCTCCTCCTCCCCCCCTGCCCTGCAAATCCAGCTGTTTTGCGGCGCAAGCGCTGGGAGGGGGGCAGAAGCAGGACACGGCGGCGTGCTCGGAGAGGAGGCGGAGGTAAACTGGAGCAGGGGGGCGGGCAGGGCCATGGGGAGCTGCCGGTGGGTGCTGAGCACCCACCAATTTTTTTTCCGTGGTGCTCCAGCCCTGGAGCACCCACAGAGTCAGTGCCTATGGCCCCCACGCACCTCCCCTGGAGAGTCCTCCAGCCCAGCCTGCCACCCCCGCACACCTCCCCCGGAGCATCCCTGTGCCCTGCACAGCGGGTGGCTGCCCTGCCACTCTGCACTGTGCTTCCTCGCTGGCCGCCGCTGGCTACAAAAGGGAGCGGTGCCAGCGGCAGACTGAGGCGGCAGCTGCACTGCTGCCTGAGGAGGGGAGGAGGCACACAGGTGCTGGCAGCCCCCCCCTCCCCATGGCACCCACCACAGGGAAGGCAAGGGAGCTTCCTGGACCTGAGAGGGGCCCTAAGAGCACATGCAGTGACAGTGGTGTGGGGTGAGTGTGCTGCCAGGGGGGAGAGGAGGGTACCTCCCCCCAGAGCTCGTTGCTGCCAGCAAGGAGAGGGCTGTGGGGAGTCCTCCTCTCTGGCCCCAGCCCCGGGGCACTCTGCATCCCCAATCCCTCATGCCTGGCCCCACCCCAGAGCCCGCACCCCCAGCCAGAGCCCTCATCCCCCCCACACCCCAACTGTCTGCCCTAGCCCTGAGCCCCTCCTGCACCCCAAATACCTTAGCCCCACCCCAGAGCCCTCATTCCCCCACCCACCCACCCCACATTGTGCAATATAGGAAAACTGTTAAACACTTACTGTTTCCAGTCCATTTTTACATTATTTTAAAATATATATATATTGGCTTACAAAGGGGGGGGGGCAGGACTTGGACCCATTCTGGGCACCACCAAAAATTATACAAACCTGCCCCCCCTGCTCCTCAGATAAGGGAGATTCCGTAGAAATACAAAGTACTGCTGCCACATTCTTGGAGAGACAACAGCAAAGTGAGTAACCGGTCTGAAAGTTGTAAATAAATGATGAGGACAGATGGAGGGTGTGTCCTTGGCCATGTTTTCACTGGCAGAGAAGACTTAAAAGAGTTTTTTTCAAAATGATGAGAGGACTCCATGAGCTGGACAGAGAAAGGTTTATACCAGGGAGGGTTTCAGAAATGAAATGATGAACATTAAACCTTAGGGGCCAGATCTTCAGCTGGTGTCCATCAGCATCACGCCATTGACTTCAACAGAACTTCACTGATGGACACCAGCTGAGGATCTGGCCCCTAGCAAATGACAAGTCAGTAGTGATCTTAGGCTAGGTTGACCAGATGTCTTGGTTTTATAGGGACAGTCCTGATTTTTTTTTTATATATATATATATATCGGCTGCTATTACCCCCCACCCCCTGTCCCGATTTTTCACACTTGCTGTCTGGTCACCCTATCTTAGGCACAACTGCTTCATTGTCAATATATTGAAGAAATAACCAGAGGAAGCATTTGACTCCCTATGTATGAATCTGAGGCCTAGAGATTTTGTTTTCCTAGAGGAGACCAGAAGAATTACAGTGCAAAGACCGAAAGGTGGGAATAAATACCATAATTCAAGCAAACAAGGCTGGGCTGGTTTGGCCAGATCATAGCCTTTTCCTGATACTATGTTTCTCTATAGTTTTCCAATATATACCTGCTATAAAAATGGTGTTAAAGAGTTTCAGGAAATGACAGTGTGAATATCCATTTGTAGAATCTGGACCTGGTTCCTCCTATCATGTAAAACTGGTGTCACTTCACTGGCATTACACAGCCATAAAATTGATTTAACGGAGTGGAGACTCAGGCCCGATGTGTATAAATTTATCAGGACTCCGCTTTTCTAAAGAGAAAAATGTGGCCTGCATTTGTATCTAACCTCCCAAGGTATGCCTATGGGGTTTGCAGGTAATTCCTATTCTAGGGTTACCATATTTAACAAATAAAAAAAGAGGACCCTCCACGGGGCCTTGGCCCCACCCATTACCCATCCCCAGCCCCGCCCCAACTCCGCCCCTTCCCCGGACCCTGCACCGCCAGAGCCCGGGAGGGGAAGTGCCCGGCCGGCGGCTGGGGTCCGGAGGTAAGGAGGCTGCCTGAAGCCCATAGCGCTCGGGCAGCTCGGCTCTTAAACAGAGCCGAAGACTCAGGGGAGGAGCAGAGCAGCCGCGGGAGGGGAAGTGCCCGGCCGGTATTTTCCCGGACATGTTCGGCTTTTTGGCAATTCCCCACGGACGGGGGTTTGATTGTCGAAAAGCTGGACATGTTCAGGAAAAACCGGACGTATGGTAACCCTATCCTATTCACTCAGACTACTTTACTTCATCAAAACACAGAAGTTTTCCCCAGCACCAGCATTTCACCTTGAAATGTTCATGCTCTATGATGTGATGAGCTTTTCCTCCTGCATAGCCAACGTGTAAGCATTTTGTGTGAGTGGAGCAATTGTCCAGCTTTACACAAATAAGAAACCTCTTCAATATTTGCACTGTAAAGAGACTTCAGTTTCAATGGGCTTCATGATTGCACTTTGGTGTTAAGTGGATCTGTGGTCCTCTTCCAAGGAGTGCTCTACGCAGGGCCAATGTGTGACGTCCGTTATTCTAAAATAAGCAACTTCTCCACAGCAGAAATATGCTGCACTTGTACTGCTAATCTCTCCCACAAAGAGGTGTTTTAGAAGGAAAGGCTATTTATTGCAAGTAATAAATGAAAGTTCTCAGATACAGTTGTAACTTAGTTCTTAGAGTCAGACCATGCTGGTTTTAGACAATTTGACTTCAGTTTTTAGTTCACCTATATTTTCAATATATAGGTTTGTCATTTCATATAAATGTTCTTAGTTATTATTAATGTTATGGAGAACCACAGCCTGTTATGCAGTAATTTTCAAAAGTATCTTTAAAATAAAGTAAAAATCCATTTTACTGATCAAAATTGCCCTTGCAGGAATGTATCTTCTTTGGGTATCAGCTATTACTGTTTCAGCAGAGAAATTGTACCTCTGCATTACGTAACAAAGCATGCCAAGTTCTTTTAGAAACAGATGTGGTAAAGTCTCCAGCCTTATCTTATCTAGATACTTGTTTTCCATCATTGTAGTATCTGAGCCCTTCACAATCATTAATTTATTGGTCCTCTCAATACCTCTGTGAGATAGGTCCGTGTTATTCCCATTTTACAGAGGGGGAATCAAGGCACCTAAAAGTTAAATGACCTGTCTGAGGTTACAGAGGAAGGCTGTGTTACAACAGGAATTGAACCTAATTTGCCTGAGTCTCCAGCCAGCGTCTTTACCACCAGACCAACCCCCTTGGTGCTTGAATGCTGCACAAAAGTATTCAAACACAACTCCTTTGATTACTTTTCACAACCATTTGTGTGAGCAAAATTTTGCTTATAAGATTGTTTGCGAAAAGGAAAAGTCTTGTGAACATTTGTGCAAATATGAAATTGTGTCAGCTATGTTGATGTCATCTTGAAAGTTCTTTGTGGACTTAGACATAATCCTGTCAGGAAGCAGAAACAGTATCATGACTTAATTGACTAATTGCATAGTATAAATGCTTTAAGCAGCTGTCATAGTGAATAGTTTGCCAACCATCCATCGGATGAAATATGATCACATAAGGCATGTATCAAATAATGATTGATAATGAATAAATTTGTAACAATCTAGGTATTCTTGTGAATAGTTTACAAACAGAAAAAAATTGCTGCAAATAATTCATCCAGTGCTCGCTGTCAGGTTAGAATTATTATCCCTTTTCTAGAGATGGAGAAACCAAAGGGATTCCTGTGGCTTCTCCGCCTCTGTGGTGAAGTAAGAGTTACATGATTTAACTAAGGTCACACAGAATATCTTTGGCAGAACTGGGACTAGACTCCAGGTCTCCTGACTCCCATCCCTCCACTTTAGCCACAAGATTTCATCCAGGGTGGTGGTTGTGGGGTCGTTAGTCAAAGAACAGTTTTCTGCTGGCCTTAGATTTAAATTGGTTTGGCTTAATTTTCATTTCTTCATATGGCTACACAGCAAGAGCTATACCACAATGGGACACCCATGATGAACATCCCTGTAAAATGTACGGAAAGTTGTTGTGGCTACCTCTGGCAGGAATATACACAAATTACTAATAATTATATCAGCCAATTCACTGGCAGAATTTTCTTCACACAGAAGAAATGACCCCTCCTCCCCCCCCGCAATTGGATCCTTTCAGGTGGACACTTGCACTGTCAGAGAGCTCCACTAACTTCACCGGGGCTCGTGCATGGTTCAGGGGCCCAACTGCATGCAGCTGATTGTAGAATCTGAGCCTAAATGTGAAATAATTTCCAAGTTACAAGGATTGCATTTTACACTGATGTTAACAGTTATATGTTGCGTTGCAGGTATTCACAGTTGTAAACTATGACTCTTAACTGTGCCCTTTATGGAAGCCGGGGACTAGCTTCCTCTTGAAGACAAGCTCTCCCTGGCGACATCAACTAAGTAGCTGACATCAACTAAACTGAACCCCATCCTGAATGAAGATTCAGAAATAGAGCCAGAGAAATGGGCCCTCATCAGTCAAACTGCTTTAAAACAATTTTTATGGGAGGCTGAAACTAGAGAGCTAATCTGTTCTATTCCCTTTCAAATCCCTCCTCTATACTCGCTTTTGACATGACGCTGGTATTTATTTATATAATGGGGAGGGGGAGAGGGGGACCTTTTAAATGATTCAGAACCATCCTATTGTGTGGATGGCTAACCTATACAACCCCACCTTACAGTCACTGCCTCGCTCACCTTCTAGACCCTGGAAATGAAAGCGTCCCCTCACTGTCCCAAGCTCTGTGCTTGAGGGGTTGACTCCTTCCAAAGAGAGAGATTAGACACCATTTGCACCCAGTCTTTGTGCTTCCTGCTGAGAGTGCCATTCTGTGCCAGTTGTGATGTGGACACCTGTCTGCTGGGAACTATGTTGAAGCCAACAACTCAGTTTATAGGGGTCATCAAATAGCTGGTTTATGCGTCAACATTTGGTTACAAATTGCTCTGGGAGTGATTTGAGCTGAGATTCCACATTCCATCATCTGTGTCTTGAGCTATCAAGTTCTCCTGTGTTAAAAAAGTGTGTGGGTAACTATCTGGAACTTCTTTTCTTAGTCTGGAGAGAGAATCCTGACCATGAGATGGAAGTAACATAACTCTTTAACCATGCTGCTGAATTGGGCTTACTCACCCGCGCAAGAGTTCGAAGTCAGTTAATTCATCCATAAAAAGTATGCTTGATTTAAAAAAAAAAAAATCAATAAACTATGGCCAGTTCCCCAGACTCTGTCCCATTTGCCAAGAAATGAAACTCTTCCCTGAAAGACACAGCCATTCACATCTCTCAATCTGCCACCTGTCAAAACAATTTAAGATTTACTAGAGACAACTGAGTGTTAATGTCTGCCATAGCTATCCTGCAAATAGCTGGTACATTCCAAGTCCCTTGGCCCTTACATTAGCTTTCATCCCTTAGCTTAGTAGTTCAACTCAGCCAGTAATCCAGTGGCCATTCTGGTTGAATCACTCTGAAAAATATGGATCTTCAACACTCTCTTCAACTTTGAGGGAAAATGAGTCACTTCAAAATGTAGAAGAAGTCATAGTTTGCCCTTGGAATTTCTATGCATGCAGGTGCAATGAGTGCTTATTATTAGATGTTTTTTTGCCATATAAATGCTGCTTCTTGCCTTTAAAGTTTTTCTTCAGACCCCATGCTTATGCTCAGCTCATTGCATAACTGTCATAACAGATTTTTTTTGGTCAGTACTGAAGTAGAGCTGAAAGCAGCCGCAAAAACTGCAGCAGCCTCCTGGGTGGGATCAGCCTGGAGACAGAGTGCCCATGCTAGGCCATTTTGTCAAATGTATTTTCACTATTTCAGTTAAATGATCTCCTCTTCTGGCCCCCGCTTGCGTTGGGAGTCGTTTGGGTCTGCCTCTTTGAATTTTCAATGGGGGAAATTATGTTAGCTTAAAGAAAGGAATATCTGTCTTTTCTGCCATTTAATGATGCAACCACCAGAAACTATGATTATTATTTTGTAGATATTTGGAGCTCCTGGCACTGGGTTACCAAATTTAAAATGAGCAAGGAAAGCAAAGCCCTGGGCACTATTAAGCCAGGCCTATATTAGAGAATTGAACCATTCCTAAATGAACTGGCGGGTAGAACCGGGTTAAGGCTGAATGGATCAGTGTGCCCCTGTTAAGCATGTCGAGTTGCATTCTGAAGTGTTGCAGTTTTGACCCATGCCCACACTGGTGCTATCTGAGTTGCAGTGACTTCTGGGTAACTGTCTCATAATTTCTGGCACAGGTCCCTTTCCCAACATAAACTGCAGCATTAGGGACACTTCCTGTGGACTGCTTCACCCCATATCCTCATTTCCTCTTTGGTCAGAGAACTACTCTCACCTCTGTTATACCTAAGGTGGACTTAATGAGTCCCACCTGAGGCAGGAATCCATCAGCAGTTCCCTGCATGGTTCCAACACTCACTGACAAGATAGGCCACAAAAAGAAACAGTCCATCTTCTTACACCATCTAGGGCAGAAGTAAATGGTGTGTTACCTTGACATTAGCGGCATTTCATGGCCAGGTCTTGAGGGGAACCAAGGACAGTTTCCCTGCTGTATTTGAATATCTTTTTTAAATGAACCCCTTGTTTTTTAATATATTACAAAACCAAACCATCACAAATACATGCTGCACAGTATCCCAGGTAGGAGGTAAGTGAATAATTAGTAAGATTTTTTTTCACTGATAAGATAATCAGCTTTATACTGAACATGGAGTAGACAATGTCCTACCCCAGCAGCTGGCAGCCCATCAATTAGGTCTAGAACAGGGGAGGCTTTCCTTTACACCCAGTGCTGCATATGGACTTGTAACCAAACCCAGCAGCTTTCATCTCTCCCTGTGCCCATACCAGCCTTCAGCAATTTCCTCACAGCACTGTTTTGGGAGCAAATCACAGTCTCCTTTGCCCTTGTCAGTGTACTTAATTCACTACTTTTTCAGGTGCTCTTAGCTCAGAATCCAGCTCCTCTAAAAGACCACCAGTGACTAGCCCTAACTAACTGGAACCAAGACCCAATCCCAGTGTGAATAAATAAAACCAGCTTTGGTCCAAATGTGGACTCTTCCCCCTTCACACCCTCTCTCCCCCACTCACTCACTCACTCACTAGTAAAACTTTTATAGCTATATAAACTATATAAATAAGAGATACCAGGAAGATTTTAATATCACGTTGGGTCATAGGCTTAGTAAAAACAGTATTAATCATGCAGCCAGATACAGCTGTCTGTGACGGAATGTTCACGTCAAGCTTTTGTTTTGTGTCAAAATAAGGTGAAACTACCAGGCTGAAACCTACTAGCTTGTTTGCCTTTGGAGACTATAAGTTAAAGAGAGAACTCAGCCCTTGGACCTATCTCGGCACCATAAAATGGGGCCATATACTGCTCAGCAAAGGGGTATTTTTCTGGCATGCAATGTTTCAGGCTTCTCACCAAACATTCAGGAGAAATCTCTCACAGCAGTTGAATAGGGCCTTATTGAGAACAGAAGATATATTTTGGTGCAGGGTGACGCTGACAGAACACAATAGATCAGAAATATTTCCAGATAACAAGCATGTTGTCTGTTCTATTGCAAATAATTGCTGGCAAATGACTACATCACTAGCAAAAGACCAGATATCTAATAATGGCAGAATAAATCAATGTAATGAATATGCATACTAAGAATACAGTGCCTGAGAGAGAAGCAAGTTTAAATGAATTCAGTTTATGGAGAGGTGTTTTCAGAAACCAACATACAGTAGAAAGAAACCCAAGCAGAAAGTGTGACTTTAGATCATATCAGAATATATAACCTATTATATATAGGTTGACAATTTTTTCTGCAACAGCTATGTATATACCATACATTCACATATGGTGTAGCAGAACAGTTTTGGGGATAAACCTGTGCTTTCTACATTTAATTAGGGTGCATGTATGTACTATGGTAATGGATGTCATAGAAAATCCTGGTACACATACACAGAAGTGTAGACCTTTTTTTTTTAATTTTCCACTGTTGGAATTCAGCTGTAGTACAGCCTTTCTCCCATAATTCATTTTGAATATGCCCAAAAAAGTTTTAAAATGTTTTAACAGCTTCAGTTCATAGATTTTTTTAAGCCTAGAGGTGATTATCTTATCTGATCTCCTGCATTACACAGGCCATAGACTTGCACCCTTTGCCATCAAGACCAACCACTTTTGGTTTAACTACAGCATACTTTGAAGACCGATAGCCTCTATTGATCTGAAGACTTTCACCATATCCCTTGGTAAGATGTTGAAATGGTTAATTACCCTTGCTGGGTTTTTTTTGTTTTAAGTGCCTTATTTCTAATTTGAATTTGTCTAGCTTCAGCTTCCAGGCACTGATTTTGTTATGTCTTTGTCTGCTTTATTAAAGAACTCTCTGCTAGTCAATATCTTCTCCTTGTGAAGGTACTTATACCATGATTCTATTTGACAAGATAAGTAGACTGAGCTCCCAGTCAATGAAAGCCTTTAATCAGGGCCGCACAGAAGTTTTTTGGGGCTGGGGCAAAATCTGAAACAAAAGCTCCCACCCTTACAGAAAAATTAACACTGACGGGAGCCCTGAGAGAAGGGAAGGGGGTTGGAGAGTGAGCCTGCCCAGAGTGCTGGAACTAGGGGTACAGCAGCACCCCCGGCTTGAAGTAATAATAGCAACTAAACATCTGCTTCCATCATAGACTGGGTGTACAGTTTTGTTCAGTGGTTTTAAGCACCTGCACTATAAAAATTGTTCCAGCAGCCCTGAGCCTGCCCTGCACTCACCCCAGGGTGACAGCTCTTGTCCTGAATCAGGGTAGCAGCCGTGTTAGTCTGTATCCTCAAAAAGAACAGGAGTACTTGTGGCACCTTAGAGACTAACAAATTTATTAGAGCATAAGCTTTCGTGGGCTACAACTCACTTCTTCGGATGCTCTGTCCTGTGAGGTTGGGCCTGGCTCCAGCTCCCCACTTCGGAAGTGGCACCCTGGGGTTACAGTGCCATTCAGGTTTGGCCAGGCCACACTTCTGTCATCCGGGTGAGTGCTCTAGCTTTTAGTCCAGTGGTTAGAGGTGGGGGAGGTTCCTTCTCCTCTGGCCACTTTGCATCCATTTACATGCATCTGAGCATGCCTATCAGTCAGACTAGGCCCTGAAGGCAAGATAGGTGTGGAAACACATAGTTGCATGTGAGTTAGTCACTGAGCTGCTGGGCAGTGTCATGACTTCATGGCTGTGTGATGCCTAGCTACCAAAATTTAGGCACTTTGGGGACTTTAGAAGTGGAACTGTAGGTGTCTAAGGATTTTAGGTGCCTACAGGTTTAGGCGGCAGCTGAGCAGGGGTTTTGTGAATGACAGCAGTGCCTAAATGTTGGACATAGGTAAGTAAAATGACAGCTAAGGGGGATGTAGGTGCCTGTGAATCCCACCCTGGACATTTCTCCGGCATACTCTGTACCTTGCAGCATTGAGCCCCAAATCAGTGGTTAGGAGGTGGGAGGAGGATTGACCTACACAGAAATTATTACCATGCTTTTGTTTAAAAAAACAAAAACTGTTTTGTTTGCAAAGAAATGTAATGGACTCACTGAAGCTAGAACACTGAGTTGTTTGTTTGACTGTGGCTTTTTTTAGCCTCTAGCCCTTGAGGCGCTGCAATAACATTGAGAAATGAGTGGTTAGTGGGATTGTAGTAATGTAAGTAGTTAAAACAAACTTTGTGTAAAGCTGTTTCCGTCTACACACTTGGTTCTTCTTTAGGGCTAAGAGGCATGTAAAATCTAGAGGCATTAGATGTTTGCTTTTGTAATTTTATTTTTGTAGTTGTCCTTATAAATGATACATGTACACAGAAAAAGGCTTAGCAAAGCTGCAGTCAATCCAGAGTGTGCAAAATTGTTACTGGGATAGTGCCAGCACTTTCTGGACAGTGAGGTAGATTTTGATCCCACTGAAATCAATGGTAGTTTTGCCATTCACTTCAACAGAACCAGAATTTAGCATAGTACGTTAACAAGGCCCCTGCCCTGAACAGTTCTCAATCTATATGGGAAAATATAAAGAGATGCATTTTATCTACCTGACTACGTATAATCCTTGAATTAGATACAATTTTATTCATCTAAATCCTGAATGGTTTTTGATGCAATAAACAGAAAAAAAAAACCCCACTGGGCCAAATTCTCTTCCCATTCCCATAGATTAAAGTCACACAGGTTGAAAAGTGACCAAAGGTAATTCTGTGTCATTGGCTTTGTTGTTCACTTTAATCTGAGCGGCAACAATTTCCCCCTACACCTCAACTCTTTTGCTAGAGAGAATTTTTGGAACTACCCACAGATCCAAACATAGTTTTTAGAAGCCCTGCTGGAAAGGAATATTGCCGGAGGGAAGAGAGAATCTCTTCACCCTTGAGAGGGCCATTTCAAAACACAGCCTCTGTTTAATTGATTTGGTGGTTTCTGTTGTCAACCAGCTTTGGAATAAGTAGTCTGAAGAGCTGAGTGCCATTTGGAGAGACGTTACTTTGTGTTGGCTGTCTTTAAAATAAATAGCCAGTCTTCTTTCCTAGAAGACGTTTTTTTCTTCTGAAATGTCTCCTGTTTGTGAGAAGGACTTTGGAACTGAGCTCTGCAACACTAAGATGTTAAAACAAAGCAAAACACTGAAATCTATTACTCACTGAAAATCATAAAAGCTAGAAATCATCAAGTTCATCCCTGATACCACTGCATTGACTCTAAACGTGAGAGTATAAGGTTGAATTTCATGTGGAAAAAGATAAGAAGCCAATGAAGGCACCTGAGGAGAGGGTCAGTGTAATAGGAGACTGGAGAAAGGCACATGAGGGAAGTGACATTTTGGGTAGTCAGGAGTGGGGTGGGGAGCAGGGAACTGCAGAGAGTTCAGAGAGGAGAAGGAAGAAACAGAAACAGTGAGAAAGGAGCAAAGCCCTGGGGGAGAGGAAGAGGCAGAGTGGATTTTAAAACTCATAGAGGAAACAGTAAGAGGGGACTGATGAGGGGGAGAAGGAAGGATGAATCAGTGGTGGTGATGTCATGGTTATAAGTGTGGATGAGGGGGAGTGTTGATGATGCTAGAGGGAGGAGGAGGGTGGGTAGAAGAGCAGGGAGGAGAGATGAGAAAGTTAACACAATAAAAAGTGCATGTTGTGGGTTTTTTACTGAAGTGTGTGAACTTAGAAAAGCCCTGGAATTCTAAATATTTGTAGAAAATCCCCTAAGAGCTATAAACAAAACCAATCTCAGCTATTCATGGAAGCACCATCAATTCCTTGCTCCTGAAATAGCAAAAGAGGAGGTGAGGGAATGAATGGGTGTGGGATGCAAAAAAAAAAAAAAAGAAAGAAAATGAAGGTCAGTAATACCTGGCAATAAAATGTAACATTAACTTTTGGAAAACAGTAGAATTTTCAGAAGTGCCTAATTGACTTAGCATCCTACAGCCCATTTTCAATGGTGACTTAGGATCCTAAGGGTCAGATTTTAAAGGTATTTAGGGGCCTATAGGAGTTAGGTGCCTAGGTGCTTTTGAAAACACAACTAGGCAGCTACCTGCATCTTTAGGTGTCTGAATACCTTTAAAATTCTGGCCCTAAGTACCATTGAAAGTTATTGGACTTAGGGTCCTAAACCATGTAGGCACTTTGAAAATGTTACCCTTTGGCTATACTTATATAGTGATACATATGTCTATGCTTACCTCCTTACAGTGCATCTGTCTGGAAGATGCCAGCTGTAAGGGTTAATGAGGAAAGTCAGCCTGACTTGTCTTATTTGTATAGCGCCTTCCATTCTCCAAACTGCCATTGTCATTTGAGGGCTTTCCCCCACGCCTTGCTTTTGGCACAGTTAAGGAGTGACACTGAGCCCTTGCCTTTGTCCTACTTGAATGCCACTCTTTGGCGTGGTGCCAAGGCATGAATGGACAGGAAAGATCTCCTTTCCAAAGTACGAACTCGGAAGTCGTATGAGACCCTTCTATATAGGAGAAAGGCTAATGGAAGTTCACAGGGAAAATGCAGTGTGCATGTTTCTTATCTTGCAGGACGGGGGCAGCTTTGTGGCTTTCTTTAGCTGCCCATAATTCTTGGGAAGTGGCGGTATATTTTTGCAGGCGCTGAGTAGAGCAATACCATGATCAAAGAAGGCTTAGGGCATGAACTAGGCTGCTGAGAGAATAGTGAGGAGTACAGAGAAAGTACCTCCCTTTTGAAGAATTTCTTATCATGGAACAGAAAGATTTTACACTCCCACAAGCCAAGGACTGTGAGAGAAGAATTTCAAGGCAGGAGGGGAGAGCCCCAGTAAATTGTTCCATGATGCAAGTTCAGGACCATATGAGAGAATGTTTCAATGCTATTTTGCCAAGGGAATAATCCAAGGACAGGCAAGGATGGCATTACAGAGACGCAAAGAGGCTGCCTGGGGAACCAAGGGAGAAGGGACACTCCCTATTGCTAACTTCCCCAGGTGTGTTGGCCAACTAATGGCTAGACTACTAACAATTTTTCATTTACAGGGTTCCCTGTGCCTGCAGGGGGACCTGAAAGTGCTAAAACAAAATGGTGGGCAGAGGGGAGGAGGTAAAAATAGTCAGGTTAGCGGCGAAAACCCCAATGAGCAAGAGTAAACAAACTCTTCAAAATAGAAATATTCATCTTTTCCCCTTCCTCTTCTCTTTTTAGATGCCATGATCCTGAAGCTGTAGTTGGCCAGAAGGTGCTTATCCCACTGCGACACCCCTGTGATGGCACAACTTCCAGGGAGCCCTGCTGGACCTCAGAAGGGTCATAGCATCATAGACTCCTAGGACTGGAGGGGACCTAAAGAGGTCATCTAGTCCAGGGTCAGGAAAGTTCCCCTCCCCCACTCCATTTTCTTTTCCCTATCTTCTGTAGCTCCTCGGTTTTTCTGAGGGGAGAGGGGAAGGCCTTTTCCGTTCCCTTTTGGGGTTCTCTTCATAATTCTAGAAGCCTCCTGTTTTATAAGATCTAGTTTTTAAAATGTTCGCATGAGAGACTTCTCAGGGCCCTGCAATTTTCTTGTCCAATTAATTAAACTGCTTGAGTGCCTTTCACTGAATCTGAATATACTAGACCCTCCTCGTTGTAGGTTTATTCCTGTACTGGTGACAGGAAATTGTGAGGTTCCCATCAGAGTATTTCCTACACATTTTTCCACCTGGTGTGGAGATAGGCTTTGCCCAGCTCCTCTTACAGGTGAAGCGGGGTAGAGTTTGCCCACAAAACCCGGTGGCTCCTCCATGATCTATGCCGAGCTCTGGTGGAGTAAGTAAGTAGGCATGGAGCACCTGTGTAGAGGGTCCTAGCCCACTGTCTTGCAGTACGGCTCTTGTAGGAGCCTTACTCTCAGCACCTCCCTTGCTGGACTTTTCACCTTCTCCCTTTCCCCCCCCCCACAAAGTCCACTTGGCTGCGCTCCAGCAGCACAAAGCTGCCTTAAAAAAAAAAAAAAAAAAAGGCTTATCCAGCCCAAGGATGATCACCCCAATGTAGATTCCTGTGCTAAGGGGATCTCCAGTTGCCACAGCTTCCCCTTGGGGCTGTTGACAGCAGGCACAAGCTAGAGCAGCTCAAAGGCTGTGCTCTGACATGCAACAGGGGACTGGCTCAGCACAGAGCAGCACTGGAATGTGGAGAGTGCAGTAGTGACATAAAATCACTCTGTTGTGTGAGACCACCCTGAGGTGGAGGTGTGGGTCGGGGCTTGGGATGTTTATCTTTTACTACATCACTTGCCTTGTTGCTGCTTGGGTGCCCTGAAGGGCTGCCCGTTCTTTCTCCCTTTCTCATTCTTAATACCACAACACATGGCACCCTGCTCACTCATTCTCTAAATCTGCCCAATTTGCTCTGTTAAGTGCTTTCATTTGACTGCTTATTGTGATCTCTTTTCAATAATGAAATGAAATCTTGGTGCCCCTAGATTTCCCCCCGCCCCTCAGCATTTCTATTAACCCAGGCCAGGAGAGCCCCACTTTCCATGGCATTCCTAGCCCTTTGTAGAAAGGACAACGATGTAAACCTTCCTTGGTAACCTTTGTTTGTCTGTCTCCCCACAAACACAGTACTTATCATGTGTATGAGCATGAATTCTTTCTTTGATAAATCATTCATCTTTCTTTCCTTTGAGTTTAGTCTGTAACAAAAGTGATTTACTGTTAGATTTATTCCTTTGTTGCTAATTTTGATCACAAATTTCCTATCTAATATCTTTCAATTTTATATTTCACCAATTCTAAACTGTCCTTTACATGTGCCATCACCCCTTTCTCTCTCTTTCCCAGACAGAGCATGTCCTTCAATACTGGTGTGTCAGTTGTTTGAGTCAATTGTAGTAGATCAGTTAGGAGAGCTCGTAACTTTCTTTGTGTAGCGTTATTTCAAATTCATGCCGATCCATCAGGGAATGAAGAATCATTCTGCATCTTACCTTTTCCCACGGATTCACAGATTCCAAGGCCAGAAGGGACCACTGTGATCATCTAGTCTGACCACCTGTGTAACACAGGCCATCGAACTTCCCCAAAATAATTTCTAGAGCAAATTTTTTAGAAAAACATCCAGTCTTGATTTAAAAATTGTCAGTGATGGAGAATCCACAGTGACCCTTGGTAAATTGTTCCAGTGGTTAATTACTCTCGCCATTAAAAATTTATGCCTTATTTCCAGCCTGACTTCGTCTAGCTTCAAGTTCCAGGCATTGGATTGTGTTGTATCTTTCTCTGCTAGACTGAGGAGCCAATTATTAAATATTTGTTCCCTGTGTGGGTATTTATAGACTATAATCAGTTCACCCCTTAACCTTACCTTTTTTTAAGCTAAATAGATTGAGCTCCTCGAATCAATCACTATAAGGCATGTTTTCTCATCCTTTAATCATTCTCATGGCTCTTCTCTGAACCCTTTCCAATTTATCAACCTCCTTCTTGAATTGTGGGCTCCAGAACTGGACACAGTATTCCAGCAGTTGTTGCACCAGTGCAAAATACAGAGGTAAAATAACCTCTCTACTTCTACTTGAGAACGGGGAGTACTTGTGGCACCTTAGAGACACATTTATTTGAGCATAAGCTTTCATGGGCTAAAACCCACTTCATCGGATGCTTGCAGTGGAAAATACAGTAGGAAGATATATAAACACATATATATACACAGAGGACATGAAAAAAATGGGTGTTGCCATACTAACTATAACGAGAGTAATCAGTTAAGTTTGGCTATTATCAGCAGGAGAAAAAAAACCTTTTGTAGTGATTATCAGGATGGCCCATTTCCAACAGTTGACAAGAAGGTGTGAGTAACAGTAGGGGAAAAGTATCAGGAGGTAGCTGTGTTAGTCTGTATCCACAAAAACAACTAGGAGTCCGGTGGCACCTTAAAGACTAACAGATTTATTTGGGCATAAGCTTTCGTGGGTAAAAAACCTCACTTCTTCAGATGCATCTGATTATTACTACAAAAGATGCATCTGAAGAAGTGAAGTTTTTTTACCCACGAAAGCTTATCCCCAAATAAATCTGTTAGTCTTTAACGTGCCAGTAGGGGAGGAAAATAGCATGGGGAAATAGGTTTTACTTTGTGTAATGAGCCATCCACTCCCAGTCTTTATTCAAGCCTAATTTAATGGTGTCAAGTTTGCAAACTAATTCCAATTCTGCAGTTTCTTGTTGGAGTCTGTTTTTGAAGTTTTTTTGTTGGAGTATTGCAACTTTGAGGTCTGTAATCGAATGACCAGGGAGATTGAAGTGTTCTCTGACTGGTTTTTGAATGTTATAATTCTTGACATCTAATTTGTGTCCATTTATTCTTTTGCATAGAGACTGTCCGGTTTAGCCAATGTACATGGCAGAGGGGCATGGCTGGCACATGATGGCATATAGCACATTGGTAGATGTGCAGGTGAACGAGCCCCTGATGGCATGGCTGATGTGATTAGGTCCTATGATGGTGTCCCCTGAATAGGTATGTGGACAGAGTTGGCAACGGGCTTTGTTGCAAGGATAGGTTCCTGGGTTAGTGTTTTTGTTGTATGGTGTGTGGTTGCTGGTGAGTATTTGCTTCGGACTGGGGGGCTGTCTGTAAGCGAGGACTGGCCTGTCTCCCAAGATCTGTGAGAGTGAGGGATCGTCCTTTAGGATAGGTTGTAGATCCTTGATGATGCACTGGAGAGGTTTAGTTGGGGCCTGAAAGTGACGGCTAGTGGTGTTCTATTACTTTCTTTGTTGGGCCTGTTTTAATGTCCTTGTAACAAGAGAAATGGGAACTGACCTTCAGCATTCATAACCAGCCCAGGTTAAGTAAAGAAGATCATCACCATCAAATTCTCTCCATTCCTTATTAAGGCCTTAATTCAGCAAACCATTCCTGTTCAGCAAAGCACATAATCATGAGTTTAATGTTTAAAGTCATGCTTACATTCCATGGTTTGTAATTGGATTTAAGCACATGCTTAAAGTACTTCCCCAAATGGGAATGGAGTTAAGATGTGCTTCAGAGATTTGCTGAGCTGGGACCAGACAGAGTATCAATGCTGTCTAAATCCCAAAGCCTCCTCTCTTGATCAGTGCTTCATCCAATGATTCATCTCCATGATACAATGCTGATTTCTTTTCTTGTTCATGGCACTGTGACAATAGATCCTCTAAAATGATCACCGATTGAGATGATCTATATGGGGTCCTTTCCAGCTCCCCAAAGTCTTCATTAACATATGCATCCTTCCTCTGGAAGGGTCAGTCCTGTTTGGGCATTCGTGGCTGGGTTTTCCAGAGCTTATTTCAGAATTCCATTCAATATTACTCTTAGACCATAGCTATCTATTATTCCACTACGGGTTCTCATGAACAGGCACTTGGGGAAGACACACAAAGCTCATTTGACTTCTTTTCTACATCAGATTTAAAATGAAATAGCCACAGCTTCAAGAGCTTGTACATTAAATACATAGTAATGCTTACTGTATTAACATGCATATTTTTAGAAGAGGCGAAAGGAGGATTCTATTTATATACTCTTCAAAGATCTATTCGTGCAAACCCAGAGCTTAGGTATTTTTCTTTCTCTGTGGAAAGGAGGGTCTTCCCTTAATTTCAGCAGCTGCCTGAATTAAATATTGTAGAGAATACTGCAGTTTATAGACAAACATAGAGTATACACAGTCCTATCATTCAGGAAGACCTCTTACCCCAACCCCTGGAAACTTAGCGCAGGAATTTTTGTCAATTGGTGCACATAAGAACCCCTGCTTTTCCATTCTCTTTCCACCACAGGCCAAGTTAATCCCTGGTGGAATTCTGTGGACATCAATGGAGTTACATCTAAAATTATTTTAGCTCATTATTATGGTAAAATGATGTGCTTAATTGATCCTGAAATTGGATGTCAGGAGCAGGAGAAGAAGGGTCTAGTGAACTGAGCAGAGGATTGATAACCAGGAGCTCCTGGCCTCTACACCCTAGCTCTGACCTGACTCTCTCTGGCCACAGGCAAGCCCCTTAAGCTATCTGCCTCATTTTCCCAAATCTGCAAAATGGGAATAATAATAATATTAACCTCACAGGAATTTGGTGGTGATTAGTTTCTGTTTGGATAATGCTTAAAATATAATGGACCAAATTCATGCCCTGATTTAACTTCACAGAATTTAATGGGCTTAAATGTTACTTTTACAATGATTTTCCACATGCTCAGTCTCTTGAGAAGTTTGCAACCTCAAATGATATGCAGGAGAAAATTTGGGGCCAGATTTTCTTCTCATTTACACTGGTGCAAATCAGAAGAATACCCTCTGAAGCCAATGGAGTTTACGCTTATTGTAAGACTGGTGTGTAAGTAAGAGGACAATCAGGCCCCCTATAGAATGCTGAGATTTGAAGAACAAAAATCATAGGGCTTAGTCATCAAAAATAGGGCTTAGTCATCAGAAGCAATTTATTTCTTTTCCTCCTAAAATATAAAGCTGTAAAGTTTACAATGGGATAAACAAAGCAATAACAGAAATGCCTGTATTGCTTCTGATCAGGTAAGGTTTCTTCCCCATAGTTTGATACAGAGATTCAGTTTCATGTCTGTAGCCAAATGCTTTAGCTCTGGTGCCCATAAAAGGCTTCTGGTCTGACTGGTTATCAGCCCATCAATATCCTGACACTTCCTAGCTATTAATCCTGTGCTGAAATGAAATTAAGTTTCCATTTATTTGGCAGAATGACCCCAGGACTTCCTATTTGGGGAATACAAAGAATAATGCATCTGCAGCTTACAGGAAGTCAAAGGCTCTGATTTCCTGCAGGGGCAGTACAAGAACAAACCGGGAACACATATTTCACAACGGCAGTCGAAAGTGCACGTAAGCACCCTGGCGGCCTCCAAGATGAAAACAATTGGAAGGGGAACATCCCTGGTCCCAAAATCATGTGCTGCTGTTTTGTTGCTTTCACAATATGCCATTAGAAAGTAGATGTAGTTCAAGGTTAAGTATTTTTTCAGGTGATTATAAAGTTTCCCTTTGGCATGTGTCCTGGCTCTTACATCAGTAAGATTGTTCTAATGAAGAAAGTAAGCTACAACCATGATCTTAATATCTACTTCTGCTCAGAACAATACAGTGACATATTCCTTTCTGGCTCTGTTTAAACGAGTGGGACCAGATTCATCCTGGTGCAAACTCCACTGAAATAGATGGAGTTACATCAGGGTGTACGTGTCTCGTCATGTTCAAGGGTGAGCCTGACTGAAGATACTGTATGTACTTGTCATGGTTGTTAATCAGCACAGAATTTAATCTGGACAAATTGTGCAGCAGACCAAATCATATTCATATTCTAGTTGTGATTTAAAATGAAAGACACATGGATAAGTGCAAGTAGCAGCCAACCTCCTGGGGTTATGCAATGAGAAAAGAGGGCAGGGGGGAATAGAGCTTCCCTAAGAAAGAGATGTTAGTAGTTCCATAAAGCAACTGAACACTCCTTTATGCTCAAAAGATAACACTTTAAATTGTCCCCAAAATTGCCTTGCAGTTGTTGTATTTAAGATACATCATCAACTTAAGTCACACTTCTACCTGAATTTTTTCCTACTACAGTTACAAGTAATACTTTTTTGGGGGTTGCGGGAGGTTCAGTGGATTTACTTTTGTGCATTTAACAGCTTTGTTATAGTCACGTTGACTGTTTTGTCATAGTTGTTTTGCCAGTGTTAATGTATTCATCCCTGTTGATTCTCAGTAAAAGAAATCCCATTATTTATATTCTGTCAAGATACCATAAAATCTGTGCATAATAAGATCTAAAACGGCACAGAGCTTTAGTCTTATCTCAGAAACAGTTTTAAATCAATGAACTCCATTGCCTTCCCTGGAATTGTTCCTGATCCATGACGGTGTAAAATAGGAGAATCAGGCCCTACAGAATGTTTAGAAAGTGCATAAACATGGTCTAGTATACTTCACTGAGGAAAGAGTGACTAAGCGGAAACAGATTTGATTCCTTGGGGGAAAAGTTTGGCTGTTTAATAATACAATCAATCAATGTCTAGAAACAAATGCAAATTGTTGTTGTTCTTTAGGCCTTGTCTGAGTAAGGGTGAACTGGTTTTGAAAATACAAACTTGATACAAATGTTCAGTCATGGTATTCATCTGACAAAGGAAACTCTTAAAAAAAAAATCAACATTATCGTTGTCATTTAAGCCTTATAAGGCCTGATCCTGCAGTCCTGGAAGTATTGGATGCTTAAGGCATGCAGGACGTGGCCCTCAATCCTCAAATCATTAGTACACTGACATTCTGAATGTCAAAATATATCAAATAAGCCCAAAGGGAATTCCAGAGGTTTGCAGTTGGACCAAGTCCAGTGGCTTGGACTGATTTCCTTCTTCCCTTTGTGTTACCTTGGGAAGCTGCTGCAGCATTATGAATCTCAGTGCCCGAGCCTCTTGCTCTGTACAGCAGCTGAGGAGCTGACACTGCTGCAATTTAAACCTAGTCAGTGACAGACCGGGGGGCACATACTATCTTCCAATACATGATGCAGAGAACAACCATGTGAAAAGTTAGTGTCCAAATGCGCCTCCAGACATTCGAGAGTTCCTTGGCTCCTGGGGTTGTGGAGCAAAGAGAGAGAAGAGCTCCTTGCCATGGCATGCTCTTTTCAGCTGGATTGAGTGCATGAGGACATCTCTCTTTGGACCCAAGGGTGTGATGTGCAGAGCTGGTCTTGCTGTGAATGCTCTTGTCCCATTGAGTGTTTCAGATTTTGTCATGGATAGGAACTCCCTGAACCTTAAATCAGAGCTGGGGGAAGCAAAGCCTGTGCGCTAACAGATGGCAAGTCAGTCAGTCTGTAGCCAACCATTGTGATTTTATTGTTAGTCTCATGATATTAAAGTTTTTTTCCCCAAAGCTTCTGCTCCTAGATTAAAGGGGTTACAAGAGAATTTCTGCTTTCATTTAAGAAAAAAAAAAATCCCTGCTTTTAGCTCTCATAGTTGTGAAGAAAAGCTGGGAACAGTGACCTATCAACAAGCTCAGATATTTGAACTGATATTAAGTCATCAAGTGGAAAATCATGTTTCCATCTGAACACTTTTTGGACCTGCTATTGTTCACAATAACGCTTAAAATGACTGTACTTGAAAGTGGTTAGAGAAAAAAAATATTTAAGCATTTGATAGTACTTACCCTATCTCCATGGAGCGAGGGTGGGGGGACACGACCGGGCTCAGCAGGGAGGGAGCTTGCTGGCAGCAGCTGCTGTCTCAACTTGCTGATCTACTTAAAAAGGCAATGTACTTAGAGTGAGGTCAGCATTCTTAAAGGGGCAATGTGCATCTCTCTCTCACACATGATGTGTGTCTCTGTCTCTGTCTGCCATGCTGTCTCCCCTCCCTCCATTCGTGCTGCCTTGTAGAGTGTGAGGCTACATTAACAACAATGTGTTAACCCTTGAGGGCTCAGCCGAGTGCTAGTTCATCATTTAGCAGTAAGGCATTCCCTGGGAAATATCCCACCCTCTGACTTCACCACCTCAACGAAGCTTCACAATCATCATTGCTGTGTACCAGTATTAAATTGTTTGTTTAACACTTATTGTGTGTGTGTGTGTATGTGTGTGTGTGTATGTATATATATATGTAATGTCTTTTGTCTGGTGAAAAAAATTTCCCTGGAACCTAATTCCCCCCTCCCCACCCCCGTATTTACATTAATTCTTATGGGGTAATTGGATTAGCTTAACATTGTTTTGCTTAGTCGCATTTTTCAGGAACATAACTACAACGTTAAGCGAGGAGTTACTATGTGTATGTAAGGTTGAATTCTGACCCTGAGATAACTGCACACAAAGTACGGATGGGTGCCTTCCTGCTGATGGCAAACAAACAATCAGAAAGCAGGCAAGAAATGGTGGAACTTCCCCCCCCCCCCCTTTTCATAGAATCATAGACTTTAAGGTCAGAAGGGACCATTATGATCATCTAGTCTGACCTCCTGCACAACGCAGGCCACAGAATCTCACCCACCCACTCCTGTATCAAACCTATGTCTGAGCCATTGAAGTCCTCAAATCATGGTTTAAAGACTTCAAGGTGCAGAGAATCTTCCAGCAAGTGACCCGTGCCCCCACGCTGCAGAGGAAGGCGAAAAAAACCCAGGGCCTCTGCCAATCTGCCCCGGAGGAAAATTCCTTCCCGACCCCAAATATGGCGATCAGCTAAACCCTGAGCATGTGTGCAAGACTCACCAGCCAGACACCCAGGAAAGAACTCTCTGTAGTAACTCAGATCCCACCCCATCTAACATCCCATCACAAGCCATTGGGCATATTTACTGCTAATAATCAAAGATCAATCTCATTATACCATCCCCTCCATAAACTTATCAAGCTTAGTCTTGAAGCCAGATATATCTTTTGCCCCCACTACTCTCCTTGGAAAGCTGTTCCAGAACTTCACTCCTCTGATGGTTAGAAACCTTCGTCTAATTTCAAGTCTAAACTTCCAGATGGCCAGTTTATATCCATTTGTTCTTGTGTCCACATTGGTACTGAGCTTAAATAATTCCTCTCCCTCCCTGGTATTTATTCCTCTGATATATTTGTAGAGAGCAATCATATCTCCCCTCAGCCTTCTTTTGGTTAGGCTAAACAAGCCAAGCTCTTTGAGTCTCCTTTCATAAGACAGGTTTTCCATTCCTCGGCTCATCCTAGTAGCCCTTCTCTGTACCTGTTCCAGTTTGAATTCATCCTTTTTAAACAATGGGAGACCAGAACTGCACACAATATTCCAGATGAGGTCTCACCAGTGCCTTGTATAATGGTACTAACACCTCCTTATCACTACTGGAAATACCTCGCCTGATGCATCCCCAAGACCGCATTAGCTTTTTTCACGGCCATATCACATTGGTGGCTCATAGTCATCCTGTGATCAACCAATACTCCGAGGTCCTTCTCCTTCTCTGTTACTTCCAACTGATGCGTCCCCAGCTTATAACAATAATTCTTGTTATTAATCCCTAAATGCATGACCTTGCACTTTGCACTATTAAATTCCATCCTATTACTATTACTCCAGTTTACGAGGTCATCCAGATCTTCCTATATGATATCCCGGTCCTTCTCTGTATTGGCAATACCTCCCAGCTTTGTGTCATCTGCAAACTTTATTAGCACATTCCCACTTTTTGTGCCAAGGTCAGTAATAAAAAGATTGGTCCCAAAACCGATCCCTGAGGAACTCCACTAGTAACCTCCCTGCAGCCTGACAGTTCCCTTTTGATTTTGGTGTTGGTTTATAAGTGCCTGAGATTGCAGTGGTTATAAGCAGATGACCTGTACCTCTCCAGCCCCAGTGATGCATATACACTGCCTAGAGCCAGATTCCAAACTAAGGTGTGTGTTGCTGTAGAACCTCAGACAACAATGTGTGACTGCTTTGTGGGTAGATTTTTCTTTGGCCTTTGACATGCTATGGAGTCTGAGGCTCCTTTGAAGCTGATATCAAATCAGTGACTCAACAGTCTCACCCCCCACCCCGTTGCATGTGCTGGAGCCTCCCTCTTCATCCTTGACTTTTGGTATATCTCATTGCAATTCCATGTTATGCATGTATTGTCACATAGTTTGCCTGTAGGGGGAATACAGGATCGGGCCCACGGTCAGTGACTGTACAACTATGGGATAGCTGGAGTAGGCTATTCTCAGAGCGGTTTTTAACTTTCTGCTTATTGTCAAAACCCGCTCTCTCAGTTGAGTCAGCGACAAGATAGACAGTTGCTCTTCATTAGAGAAGTCGTTCATTTGCAGTTTCTATCAATCAAAGCCTGTTCCTTGTGTGAGAATTTTAATTAGTCGATTATTAGTCCCTTCATCCTTTTAGCCTTGCCTGCAGCAGGCTTTTCTTGCTGTTATTCTCAGCCTCCATCTGATGAGAGGTAGTAATTACGTGAAGCACCATCGTGACTACTACTATATGCTTTGTGGGCTGCTGTGAAATGTCTTTATATGCAGTTTTAACGTGAGCATCTGGAAAATTACAGTAAAACTATATAAAAACCCCTTGTTCTAATTAAAACCAGGGGCCTGCTTCTCCACTCAGCCGCAGCAGTTGTACAGTGCGGTAATGCCACTGAAGTCAGTATTATATATGAAAGCACATGTGATTGCATTGCAAGGGGGGAATAAAGTCAGGAAAGGGTTATAGAGCCTGGTGGTATTCCTCTTACTTACAGAGGGTTTTACGTTTCCATTGATTTGATTGATCACTGAGGAATTTCAGAGGTGGCACTTCTATTTTATAACTGCCAAAGGAGAATCAGACTCCTGCTTTATGAGGGATGGACCAAGTTCTGGTGACACGACGCACGAAGCACCATGCAAATGCAGATGGCTAATTATGTGCTGCATCTTTCAGAAGCTGAAGCCTCGGAGGGGGGAAGGCTTTGTCATCGTCACCACTCCCAGATTCTGTAGGTGCAGCCCCAGGAACTGCTCTAGTTTACAGTAGCCTCCCCATGGCTTCTGATGGTCTGCTCCACAGGCCAGGATAGCTGTAGCATTGAGCATTGGGGCTATACCAGCTTGTCCCTGTACATTGATGTGGGGGACAAAATCTGGACCATTGGTTTAGGGTTATTTTCTTTGTCCCTCCCCTCCTTAACTTCCCCTGTCACCCTCCCTACAATGACTTGTGCATCTAACATATCATCTGTATTCCTCCTTCTAATTTAAGAAAACAGTGACACACACTCCAAAGTTCTTTAAGTAACATTCGTTTATTTCAATAAAGTCAGCTTCTTTCCCCTATTTATAAACTTCCAAAATTGTACAATTTTGGGGGGGCCACAATAATCTAACTACTTAATTTCCAGTACTGGTCACATGGAGATAAATTAAGGCAGGGGTTCCCAATGTTTTTCTTTCTGAGGCCCTCCCAACATGCTGTAAAAATTCCCAAGCCCAAATGTGTTAGCCTTAATCCTGATGTCCATATTTAATAAAGAAACGGGACAATAAGTAAAATCGTCAATATTTTTACATTTTAGTAAGGATTTATGACATCATGTCACTTGTTTCACCTGCAAATGTACTCAGAATTATACCTGGGAACAAAAACTAAGATCTTAATATTAAGCATATTAGGCCCAAATCATTAGTTCAGTTCCTAGCCTGAGTAGCCTGCAATGGTGAGAAGCTTTCATGGGACCTTCTGTGTTTCTCTTCCCCTCCACAGCAGAAGGGTGAGATGGTAGGATCAGCTTTCACAGTGGATTCTCTGTGAGCCTCCACTGAGCTCCCCTCTGGCCTCCTTAGCACAACCAAGCAGGGGGCATCTATGCCAACCAATCCAGACCCCACCTAAGCAGTGCAACTGTATCCGTTCTACTGACCAGGGATTCTCCACATCTGTAAAAGAAGGTGTAGAATTTGCTTCTTGATTTGTTTCTTACAGTGAGAAGCTGATAGACAGGTAATTTATTCCTTAAGGGAATAATCCATTCTATGAGTAAAATTTAATGTTGGAGCTTGTATTAGGAAGCTTCATGTCACGTACATAATATCTAATACCAATCTAAATCTTTGAAGTTGGCCTTTGACGCCTCCTGTTTATACTCTAGGTTTGGCTTGATATGCAGAACTTCTGTGCCTGAAAGATGTTCTAAAAAGTCTGTGTCAAACTTTGAGTTAATTAGGTCTGTGAGCTGGTTCTTGGGTTGATGTAGTGACAGCACAGCTAATACTTTGCTTACAAGCTCCTTTCCTTGGAGGTGCCTATAAAGCTGTTCAGTATTAACACCAAAGTTTGGTTTAAGTTTTTCAAACAAGCACATGCTTCCCCCCGGTCTGTCTGAAGGAGCTCTCTGAGCCCTTTGTTTGCCCAATCCATACAGAAGAGTTTTTTCTAGGCCTGGTGGAGATTGTGCTAACTCCACTATCAAAGCTGTAGGAGTACAGCTTAACAGCTAAAAACACTTTATGTCAGTTCTGGAGGATGATTGTTATGACAGGATTTGTTCTAGCATTAGAGGGCCATTCAAATTTCAATACATGTATTTAGGTGTTACCAGTGTAAGGGGATGGGCGATTTACTGCTGAAGTGAGGTAAGGGTTTGCAGATGGGTTATAATGGAGCCATTCCAATACAATATGAAGGGAAATTGCTAAGTTTGATAGACAATCCATCTGGTTTAGATGATTGCATTTTGGCTAGGCTTATCCTTGTATTTTTTTCCCTTTCCATAAAAGAGCTTTACAAAGATGCTCTAATTTTTTTTTTAATTATTAAGGGGAAAAGACACTGGGAAAACCAGAATAGGACTAAATAAACTGAGTAGTATATTCAGTGTCATAAAAAGATTAACATTTTATTTGAGGAGATATCAATAGCAAAGTCTTCCTCCTTCACTGCTGGATAAATGCATTTTTATTAAGATTAATATATTTTAATGAGATCTTTTAACAGAAAGGTACTAGAATCCGAGCTGCTAACTACTCTGAAAACCTTGGGGTAAGAGCCGATGTGTCATACTTCCTATTAGAGTTGCTTTTGTTTTTTGTACATTAGTTTTCAAACCATAAAATCCACCATATTGTTGAAGAGCTAAAATGAGGTTACGGTAATTTTCAAAGATGTTTCAAAATGAGTAGGTTATCTGCAAATAAGGACACTTATATTTATAGGAGCCAATACTAATCCTCAAGATATCTGAATGGGATCTAAGGGCAATAGCTAAAGATTTAATAAATAAACCTATAAGATTGGGAAGTAGAACATTCCTGTCCCAGACTGCTTTTTTTTCTTTTAAATAATCTGAGACTGTGACATTAAGGTGTTATCTACATAGGGAAAAAATTCAGTATGACTTAAGATGTGAATTTAAACCAATATAGTTATACCAATATAACACACACACACTCGCTGTCACTCTCTCATGTGGACGCTCACCAGAAAAGTCACTTTTATGCTGGAATAAGAATGTCTATGCTTGGGGAATGGAGGGGTGTGCTGCAGAACTCTGCTAGTATAACTACACAGCTATAACTGCTAAAACTTTCCCAAGTACACACAATTTTAGGGTAACACAAGCTTTGGGGTGATTGTATAAAAAGAGCAATTCTATGTCTAAATTTGGGCCCAGCATTAAAGGTTTTAAGCCTTTAAATATATTAGGGGCCAGAACCTCAATTGATGTAAACTGATATAGGTTATGTCAGGGTAGCTACGTCAGTTTCCAGCAGCTGAGAATCTGGTCCAGACTTCCAGCATTCTCCCTCAAAGCCTTCTCAGAGCAAGGTTGAGGAGAAAGCCCTCTGACTGATTTCAGTGAACATCATAGACATTTAATTTAATAGACTTCTTAATTTTATTGTATGAGGAATGAAAACAGATGATCTAGATGAACAATAGGAGAAAACCTATTAGGAAACATGTTAGCCTTTATCCTGATGTCCACATTTAATAAAGAAATGAGACAATAAGTAAAATCTTCAATATTTTTACATTTTAGTGAGGATTTATGACATCATTAAAAGTGGGTGAAAGGGAGTCTTGAGGAATTGATGATGTATTTTAATAGATAGGGGCTAGCTCCATAGCTGATATAAATGACATAGTTGCACTAACTCTTCTATTAATTATGTCACTTCACACCAGTTGAACTAGCACCAGACTGTGATTAGAGATTTGACCTCCTTCTAAATATTATTTTACTAGACTTTTAGACCTGCAGTTTTCCCTGCTTGTAACCCTTTAACGGTATGATGTTCCCCTCTGGTGCTATCTGGACCAGTGATCTGCTAGGGCACTCCAATCCCTAACTCTGGGAGCCAGCCTTACCCTGCACTGCTGTGAGAACCCCCACTCCTGGGCTGTTCACACACGACCTCTGGCATGTAAGCTGCTCCTTGGATTGTGCAGTTGAATGACACTAGCCAATATCTCCGGTCCCAGACACAAAACTCTGGGAACCTCTGTCTTGCAGTGACCAGTTATGCCTCCTGGACACTGCAAGCTTATATGAGTTCATCAGTTTAGCAAAGAAATTGATATGTACCAGTTTTGTTTTCCCAAGGGGAGTTTCTGACACACTTCAAACCAAACACACTGCTTCAGGAAGAATAAACAAACATATTTATTAACTATAAAGATAGATTTTAAGTGATTATAAGTAAAAGCACAAGAAGTCAGATTTGGTTAAATGAAATAAAAGCATAACACATTCTAAACTGTTCTTAACACTTTCAATGCTTCTCACCACAGGCTGGCTGGTTGCTCTTCAGCCAGGCTCTCCCCTTTGATCAGTGCTTCAGTCGCTTGGTGCGGTGTGTGTAGATGTAGGTAGAAGAGAGAGAGAGAGCATGGCAAATGTCTCTCCCTTTTATCATGCCCTTTCTTCCCTCTTGGCTTTGCCCTCTTTCCCCCCACTTCAGAGTCAGGTGAGCATTACCTCATCACAATTTCAAACTGACCAAAGGAAGGGGGGCGACTCCCTGGAGAGTCTAACAGATTTTTTTGTTGCTGCCTAGGCCAGCGTCCATTGTTCCTGTGAGGCTGGGCTGGGTTTGTCCCATACCTGCCCTGATGAGATGTGAACTGCCCCTTTGCCTGGAGAGGTTTTGTCTGGGCCTGCTTTAAGCCATGAGGATACATTTTCAGCCTCATAATTATATACATGAAATTATAACCTATAACATCACTATAACAATTACTATAACATTACTATAACCACCATGCTCAGTGCATCATGAGACTTCCAAAGACACCTGACATGACAAACTTTGTATTGGATACGACACAATCATTTTACAAGGATGAACATGGGGGTGCTGGGTGTTCCTCCGAGGTACAGAGCATCACAAATGGCCAACGCAATCTCTGCAGAATTGTAATGTTCGTGCGTGTGTGTGTATATATATGGTCTTTGGGCCTGATCTTGAGTATTGTTTAGGGCCAGATTTTCAAAAGTGCTCAGCACCCAGCCGTTTGCCTTGAGAACCAGAGGAGATGTTGGGTGCTGAGCTCTTTTGAAAATCTGTCCCGTGGTGTCTTCACAGGATCAGGCTCTTTCTCATAAGAGAAAGATATCTCTTAATGTCTGCTCAATGTGTTGCATATAAAAAGATCATATCTGATGTTCTATACAATTAAGCCTTAAAAGGTTTCAGGCTGGCTGGAAGTCTGTCCAAACAGGGATTAGGGACAACATTAAAATCTCCTCCAAGAACAAGAATACCCTGTGGGGAAGAACTAATATCAGAGAAAACTAGAGAGGCAATTCAGATCAGCTGCAGGGGGCACATATGTGCTTCCTCAGTTAATTCTTTCACAATATAATTCATTAGTGAGGGATGCATTTATCATCAGCTATCGTTTTCTCTCTGGGAAGGCAGATTTTTGTGTAGGAGGATAGCAGCTCCTCCAGGTTTCCGTGCGCTAAAAGATGTGAACAAAAATGTGTCCAAACGAACCTTGAACGAACTTTTCCTTTTCTCAGTCATTACTTGAAAATAAGCATGATCAATTCTCTATTTTTAAAAACAAGAAAAACGGACACTTCCCTCTTTTATCTGGATCTGGGTAACCCCTAATAGCCCAAGAAGACTTCTTTTTTATCCTACTGGGGCTTGCTTTACTCCTGTAGGTGCAGGATTTGCACTCTGGCCCCTTTTGCATTTTAAGGAGCAGCTGCATCCAAGCAGGTATTTCACCCCCATTAGAGGACAGCTTTAAACTCTGGCTATAGCTTAATCGGAGGCTCCCCAGGAGGTGGATGAATCAATGCATCTCCCATGTGCTCTGCACCTGATCCTCCCTCGCTACCTCTTTCCAATTTGTGGGCTTCTCCTGGCATCAAAGGGGTTGCAACAGGCAATCTATGGTGTTGCATTCTGTTCCCAGGAGGAGTTTCCTCTCAGTAGGCTCTGCCAACAGAAGCTGGTGGATCCAGAAACCATGCATAGCTAAGTCTATGGGCTACAGCCTGGTATCAGTGGTGGGCGGAGCTGTTCAGCCATACATAATACCTCCTGGAGCAGAAGGGCAGAACATCCACTAGCCTGGAAGATAGTCCAGCATGACCTCCCCACC